>NW_017890802.1:19668-34348 GCF_001540865.1 Ananas comosus | reverse complement strand
GCCAGTGGGAGAGGAAACATAGCCGCGTACACCCATAGCCAAGACCCCCGATAGGGAGAGGAACATGCCGCGTACACCCTAGCGCTCTTTGTTCTTGCTTAGTCATAATCCTCAAAGTTCTTCCGGTGGGAGAGGAACATCGCCGCATACACCCGCGGTCCAAGAACTATTGAGTTCACAAGTACTGAGATTCCGGAATCGACTTTACAAGTCAAGGGTCCATATCCAACCCTATACTATTGACCTATCTAGGTCCAATGCATTTTCCACCCTAGATCCAACTGACTCTAGGTCTAATGCCTCAATTTCACAACCTAGGTTTTATCTTAACTCTAGGTTCAGTTCTTAACCTATGTTCTTTAACACTAGGTTAGATACCACACACCTAGATCCCGACTTTAGGTTCATACTCAACCTATGTTCTTTAACACTAGGTTAGATGCCACTCGTTATTTATCCTAGGTTCAACAACACTAGGTTCAATGTCATCTATGTCCGACCTATGTTTATTAACACTAGGTTAATGCCACTCGATCTACCTGATATCCTATTTGTCATATCGAGTACTATAGATATCCACATTTCATCTCACATACATTCTATGATGCCAATATGCATTTACTATCTAGCATGAACTCATAATGCTAAGTGCAACTAGCATATATTCCAATACACACATACATATCATTTGCATTATCATCAGCATGTATTCTATATCATGTCATTTTACATGGATTTACTTAGCATTTGCATCCTATTATTAACATGCATTAGCTACATGAATCAACCACATGCCTCATTTACATTCATATGCATCAACATGGATTCTTAATCATCTTAGACATAAAGGGCGACTTAGTCGCTTCAGTAAGCACAACCCAACTTAACTCGTGTTCCGATTGCTCGTCGACACTTGTAATCGGCCTCCCGCGGCACTCGGCACCCGTTTGGGCCCGATCTCACAGTTGCTCTCTAAGAGCGCGTCGCTTCGCCGTTTCAAGTGCTAACGATCTTCGCCTCGCCGTTACAATGCTCGGGACCCGATTTCACGATTTATGGACGTCGCCTCGGCCCTCCAGGCGGAAACGAAACTCCAAGCATCCGTTTCTTCAATATCTTTGTAACGGCTCGTCGGATTGCCGAACCGTCTTCGCCAACGTGTTTCGTTACCTATCAATTAGGTTTACAGAGGGTTATTTGAGATCAAACCCATATATTTACAAAAATCCCATTTTTGAGCCCTAGTTTGCGACTACGGCAAAATCCACGATTCAAACTCTAGATTCAAGCATTAAACATCTATTAAGCTTGCTAGAACACTAATCAAACCATTTCTAGAGCATTAGGATCAAACCCAGAGATCTACCATTGTAGGGTTTGAAGCTTACCTTGCTAAGCTTGCTCTAATGGTGAGAGGAAGAAGATGATGATGTTGGTGATGATGATCCTCTCCTCTCCTCTCCTTTTTTCTCCTTTTCCTTCCTTCTCTTCTCCTCTTTCTTCTTCTTCTTCTTCTTCTTCACGTTTAGAGAGAGAGAGAGGTGGTGTTGGCGTGAGGGAAATGAGAAAAAGAGAGAAAGAACCCTCTCTATACACTCTCATAATGCCCAAAGTGCAAATAGGCCCATCAACTTTCATTTTATTACATTGCCCCCGCGGGGGCCATTTTTTTGTATAGGGGACCGGTCCCTGGACTTAGGGGACCGGTCCCCGTAGGTCCAGAATTCCAGCCTTTAAGGACTTAGCCAAAATTTCAGCTTTTTCACCGTTTCTTCTCCGTTTTCGCTCGTTTTCGCTCGTTTGACCTCCGATTCTTTTCAAATAGAATTGAGACTCTCCAAACATGTTTTCGAGCATATTTTCATCATCTTTTCATCCCCGCTAATGCCGGATTTGGCTCACGGCCCAACATGGCCTTTCGGCTCCGTTTTAGCGTTTACGCGTACCGAAAACACCCGAATGCTTCCGGGCCTCGCCGGGACCTCACCGAAATCATTCAAATGGCTCTCTAACCAAATGTACACCGTAACTTCATGATTTTAGAAGTCCGGTACCTTACACTCCCCGTCTCACTCCTTCTCCTCCTCCTCCTCCGTCTCCTCCCATCTCCACCGCAGCGTCTCCCAGATCATCGCCGAGCGCTGTGCCGTGCGCTCCCACCGCAGCGCTGCCAACCTTTCCTTCCTCCGCGGCCTCACCGGCGCTGTCGCCCGTACCGTCTCCGCAGCCTCCAAGCAACGCCGCAGCCACGACAGCCACCCCCACCCCAACCCCCACTACATAAAGCCCAAGCATAGCGGCGTCGAGGAGCCCTGCTTTGCGGAGGCGCGTGGCGCGAGTGTGAAGTGGGCTCAGGGGAAGGCCGGGGAGGACCGGTTCCACTTGGTGGTGTCGGAGGAGCACGGCTGGGTCTTCGTCGGCATCTACGACAGCTTCAACGGCCCCCACGCCATCGACTACCTCCTCTCCAACCTCTAATCCGCCATGCACGGCGAGCTCAGGGGCGTCCGTCTCCCGTAGGAAGAAGAAGAAGAGAAAGAGAAATTACACTATTTTTAAAAAAATTATACTGTTTTAGATGAAATTGCACTATTTAAAATAGAAATTACATTCTTTGGGATGAAGAGTTACACTCTTTAGGCGAATGTTGTACTATTTAGATGAAATTTACACTATTCCTCACTCTATTCTTCTTTCTTTTCCTTCTTCTCCTCCGTTTTCTCGTCCTCCTCCTTCTTCCTCCTCCACCTTCTCTGTTGCCGTCGCCGTCAAGCGCCGCTCGCGCCGCCGCCCCTTTTCTCTGCCGGCGCTCGAGCATGGACGCGGCGACGTTGAACCCGCGCGCCTCGACGAGCACCCACGTGATGTTGACGCCGACGAGGGGGCGGATCTCGGACGAGGCGAGGTCGAAGCTGTAGGGGACGAGGAGGGCGTCAACGGCGAAGACGCTAACGTCGTAGGGGAGGGAAGCGACGAGGCCTAGGACGGTGGCGTTGGAGTTGGCGGGGGAGGGGGAGAAGGGCGTCGGGGAGCAGATGAGGACGGCGGAGGAGGAGTTGAGGGAGGTGAGGTTGACGGCGCCGAGGTCGGAGGGGGCGCGGCCGGTGATCTGGAAAAGGGTGGTGACGAACCTGCCGAAGGCGGGAAGGCGGCGGAGGTCGGAGAGGGAGAGGAACTCCGCGCCGCCAGTTCCACCTCTGACCGGACCAGGAACGAGTCCGGTATCGCCAGCAGCGTCAGCGTCGCCGGAGCGCAGCGAGGCGAGAGGCCTCGGCTGCGGGGGGAGCGGATGGCAGAGGAAAAAAATGGCGAAAGAAAAAAAAAAAGAAGAGAGAGAGAAAAACAATAAGGGTATTTTCGTCCGATGCTAAAAAATTCGGTTCGAATCTGCAAAAACGAAAAAGGTGGCCCGATTTTGCAAAAGCCCAAAACTAGTGAATTTTTTATGCAAATTGGCCATATATATATATATATATATATATATAAATATTATTATAATATATATATATATATAATATATTAATTTTTGCCCATATCAGAACGACATTGTTATTCTACCGGCCATAAAATGCTCCCGTGACATCGTATTCACAAATGGATTTGGTCACATAGGAACAGTATGTACCAGCACACGACACTAAATCGAAATTCATACAAGAACATCCAATTCGGCCACAATCTTCTTAATACATCCCGTTGTGACCAATATTCGTTTATTTGCTGGGGTAACGCCCTTAAACCCTTAATTATTATTATTTAATTATTATTTTTATATTACACTATATAAAAGTTTCACGAATGTGTAAACACCCCACGGCATCCTCATTTAGTGTAGTCCCCCCGATCCAACCTTACACCATTACTCGTTCATCTGTTATGTGTCAATTAATCAATAAAAATCTAATAATTATTATTTTAAATTTAAAACCAAATCAAATAATTAATATAGCTGCAATCACTACAACAAAAAACGTTCTAATAGACACTTTTAAAGTAAGGGTACATATAAACTAAAGCCATAGCTAAAATTATATACCAACTTTTTAAAAAGTCTTATGTCGCATAGATATATAGGACATTAAAAAGAGTTCCGCTATAACCGAAAAGACTGCTAATTCCAAACTATTTAAACATTTAGCAATTGACACGCGAAACTTCCTAATCTCGTTGGCTTCGGCGAGGGAGATCACAGGAAATCTCTGCGTTAGTAATTTCAGATTGACTTAAGAGAGAAGAAATGTAATGATTTCTTATTTTTTTTTTATTTTCTTATTATACGCCAAATGACTGGGTCGATGTGATTGAGTCTATAATCTTATTTTTTGATATAGGCTTTATATTTAGGCATTCAGTAGACTTTTTTGTAAATTTTAGCATAAATTGGGCATTTACATCAAAATGCACAAATATTTCCCTATAACCTAATTCTTTGTAGTAATACACATTTATAAGACCTAGATATAAAAATTATACACACTTTAGATGACATACTAAATTAGCCATGTTTAAGTAATCCCAAAATTTTGGTCAGTTTCTAAAGAATTGAAATATTTTAGATCTTACTCCGATCTGTAAATAATTTGGATGTGATTGGGGAATGCCAATTGATGCGTAACTATTGATTCCAAAAAAGTTTCGAGTTGTTAGAATACATAACCAATTTAGCTAAAGTACAAATACAGCTATAATATCAGATTTACTTGTGACCTCGGCCCATATCCTCCAACCTTAACATTTCAAAACATGACTCGATCCAATCCATCTACGCAAAATTCAACGGACTTGCTACTTATCCTTCCACCGTAACATATTGATAAGGTAATGATCTCTTTAAGTCAACAAATTAAACAACATCTATAAACTAATTTAAATATTTCATTTTTAACTTGTAATAAACAACAGCTATACTTAGAACCAACTTAATACTTGTTCTCAACATTAAATAAATTAAAAATTAGATGCATATATAACTCACGATGAAATCATCCGCAATTTATAATTTCAAAGAGATAAACCAACAACAAAAATATTTAATATACAATTCATAAACAACGTGGATAGTATATTACACAAATTAATTAATATAAGTGCTTCAGTGTCACTCCAGGTGTATCCAATAACTCCCCTCATCATTTATTAATCTCCCACTCATCCCCTCAACTTCACTGGTATATAATATAATAATATATATATACTAAATAACACAAACACAGATGCCTCTCTGCTTTAACATTAAAACCTGCAGCAATGAACTCCAATATTTTCCTCATTTCTCATCACTTCTTTCCCTCCATCAATTTCCCCATCAGCCGGTACCGCACACATCAGCTCACTGAGCCAGAATACTATTCCAGCATATGCCAAGTCGAGTCTCTGCCACAACCCGCCGCAGCGCAAAGCGCAGCTAGCTTCGCCGCCTGCCCCGCACCCTCCCCTCTTCTTCGCAGACGACTGCTCTCGGTCTTCCCCGCCGCTACCTTTTAAAAAAAAAAAAAAAATTATTATGAACTTTCCTCTAAAATATTAATTATATTTTAGTTATTTAGTTTTGGACTAACGGCATTGGTACTGGTATCTTTCATGTTCGTACGCCTAAATGCTTGTACAAACTATTTCAGCACACCCGTGCTCAAATACACAATTTTCTTTTTATATATTGAAGAAACTAGGGCAGAAACTGAGGCATTTTATACTTTAAACATATAGCTTAAATATACTGATCGTCTTAACATTTTGCATACAGCAAATAAGATTTCAACCTTGCGCATCAAGGCTCGATCGGTGCGTGCTGCCGCGCTAGCGAACGGGCGATCGACGAGAACCAACTACGAGCCGACCTAACAGCTGTTTTCGCCGGAGGCGGTGACACCGTAAACCGGCTAAGCGGCCGTCGATCGGCGATCCCGCATGCACCAACACAGGTTCCTTGTGCCGATATTTACTCATTGCAGCTAGAGATTCGTCCTCCACGTAATTAATAATTAATTAATTAATAATTCTCTCTATCACTACATTTTTCTACGTACAATGTTTTTTTCTTTTGGTATTCAATTTTTCGTAGTTTTTTTTTTTCTAAAAAAAAAAATTGGACTTTAAATTTTCCTGAACATTATTATCTAACTCTAAACTACCATTCCACCCATTAAAAGACTCATAATTCATTGCTTACGGGTCAATAGAAACACTCAATAGGTTTAGTTCCATCAAATTTTTTTCGCCAATTAATGCTGTACCTGCGAACAGTTTACAAGTAATTTGTAAAACAATGGATTGTGAAATTTAAGAGATTTAGTAATTTGTTATAATTCATCTGATCATTGTACATAGTGATTTTTATTTTATTTTTTATTATTTTTATTGTTTTTTATTTGGAGTGGGCGACAACCTAAGTATGAGGGTATCTCCAAGGTTTGACTCCCTCGCTGAATGGGCTAATATTTATTTATGTATGCCGTACTTATAACCATTTTAGGTAAAAATGTATGAAAATTGCTTGAATTATATATATATATATATATATATATATATATATATATCAATTATTATATATTATATATCATTTAAATTCGGACTAATTCAAACTTTCAAAAATTTAATGAATAATATCTAATTTTCTAATTTATTCGATTACAGAATCATTTGTATGTGAGAATGAGTATTGTATTTAAAGTTTAAGATCGTTAACCGACTCAAAGAAAATAAATTGAGAAGCATAGATAAGTAAACATCAAAAATTTTAAATAATGATTAATAGTTGAAAGTAAATCATTACACTTTACCAACGCATTTTTATGTGCATTTAATAGAAAACACAAAGATAAATCAATCATGAAATCATTTATTAATTCAAGTCATAATAGATCTACACTTCCATAATCAAATTCCATTTGCGATCTCACAAATAATGTAATTATAATATTATATTTAAACCAAATAATTAATAGCATAAGCATGCATTTTTAAAGGCTCCTTCAGAATTATGAAGATAATTAATATCTGTGCATCAAACAGAATGTAGTTATAGGGAACATGTTTGGGAACATTTTGAGTAAAGTGTTCCATTTATGCTAAAACTTAAAAACACATCTACTAATGCCTAAATATAAAGCCCAATTCAACCAAAAATAAAAGATTACTCTACTCAACCCACCACACCCAGTCCATTTGGCCCGATTACAAACAGAAAAAAAAAAAAAAAAATCAATTATCATCTTTTCTTCTCTCTTCACTCAATCCATTGAAATTCTAGACGAAGAGCCTTTACTGTCGTCCTCTTCCGTCACCGCAGCCAACGAGATAGAGTTTCGGCGGTTGCTAAATGCTTAAATAAGTGTTGGTAAATTAGCAACACTTTTTAGGTTATAGCGACATTCTTTAACCGTCACAATATACCTAGCGACCCCACATATAGCAACACTTTTTAAAAGTGTCGGTAATTTTAGCTAGCAACACTTTTTTGACATGTACTTACATTTAAAAGTGCTGCTATAAATCGTTTTTATTGTAGTGGTGTTACCTATAAGAAGAAAGTGTTATGGCAAAATATTTGTTTGTTTCTGATTGTAATAATTCGATTAAGATATTATATATTTCTGTAATGCTATTGAAAAATATAGAAGCACATATATACCTAATGAACTATGTATACTTTTCTCTACAAACTGTTTTGGTTTTAATATTGTATTACGTACGAAGCCTCAACGCCATAAATTTTCTTGTTTTCACGGGTCATAAATAACTAGATAATAACCTTTTTATCTAATGTGTACATGGGAGCATATAAATTGTCGTTATTGTGAACAATAGTACAAGTTTTGGGGACAAAACCATGTGATATGGGGTTAATTGAATTTCCAACTAACATATAATTAACGAGGAAGTGTAGCACCCACTGCATGTATGTATATGCATGCTACAGTTTGTAGTGACATGATTATTAATTTCCATTGGGGCCAATTGGTAATTAAGGACCCCTCATTTTGGGGATTCACTACAATTTTAGTGCTTTTTAAAGCACGAAGTAACAAGTATAAGTTACTTGATTGAATTTAAAGATATTAAATTTAAAAAGAACTAAACTTTTTATTGATTTTTTTTTTTTCTTTTTCTATCTGTTTTCGCAGACGGGCGGGCCGTATTACCAGGTCGAGCTTGGGAGATTGGACGGTCGGGTAACGTCGAAAGCCAACGTCAAACACAATCTTCCTGGCCCAGGATACAACTTGGATCAGCTCAATGCGGTGTTCGCCGCGAACGGGCTCACGCAAACCGACATGATCGCGCTCTCCGGTTAGTAACAAGTTTTCATCAAATTTAATGTCACTTAATATTTGGTATGTAATTATTTTGATTTGTGGTGATCGATCAAGTACACATTTCTTCAAACATCACTACTGGTTAGTTTTAATGGAGCAGTTAGTTGGAGCTGTAAAGCACAAAAAATGAGCTGCTTCAGTATGAATCCTCTGCACATCACAAGAAAAGGGTAAAATGAAAAGGAATGTAGTTTAGGTCACACTCACAGGTCCTAAACTACAGTAAAAGAGAGGAGTGAGAAAGTTTTTTTTTTTTTTTTTTTCTCACAACAAATAATTCTTGTGAAAGTACTAACACCAATTCAATATTGCAATCCAACATAGAAAAATAAATGAAGATAAATTAGTATACCTCTGTTTTTTGGGTTAAATTTTGTTATGGTCATTTGTAATTTAGCACAAATTTATTCTCGTCACCCTAGTCGGAAATCTTTTACTTTTGGTTTACCTTAAGAACTAGAAGTTGAATAAGATACCAATATAATCTGAGCAACGCCATTCGTACACTTCTTTTTAGGGTGTATAATATACACTTTATCCATTTAGTAGGAAAGGTTATTTTATTAGTTACATCATATGACAAGTACTATCTCGTGGTTTATAAAAAGTACTATTTTACTGTCTTGTTAATAATAAATTTTTATAATAAAAAAGTAATATAAAATAAATTTTAAAATAGTTAACTGTAACTTTTTAAAACAATAAGATGATGAGTAAAAAACACGCTGAACCACGTAGTAGCGGACAATTTAAATCTTACATTGATTTTTGACATTTGTACTTGGTGTAATTATCGTACTCTTTATTCGTTGATGTGTTGATCTGTACTATATATTAATTTTTAGGAAAAATTTCAAATTCCACCTATGTGGTTGCACACTTTCTCACTTTAGTGTCCTGTGGTTAAAGTGTATTAATTTAGTACCCTGTGATTTTATTTTATTTTTTATTATTGATCTCACTAATTTTATTTTTTATTAAATCAGTGACAAAATTAAAACTAAAAGGTACTAAAGTGAATATTCGATAAATCTAGGTGAGATATTTAAAATTTTTTGTATATAATTTAACGAAATATTAACGGACAAGCTGACGAAAAGATAAAAATAAAACCACAGAATATTAACTTGATATATTTTAAACCACAAGAATATTAAAATAAAAAAGTGCAAAATCACAGAAATAATATTTAAGATACATTCTAATTATTACATATAATATATTAGTATATCAGAAGCAGTACTCGGAGTCAAATAGCCGTGCAAAAGTAGACATTCCCGTGATACGCTGGTGTCATAACCATCGATGTATGGGAAACAGAGGATTACACGCTGTCAAAAATAGGAACAGCATTGCTGAGAATTTTTTTGTCCTCTTGTTGGAGTAAAGCATGTTGGGAGCCAAGCTGTGAAAATCAGTGGGCGCGTAGCTGGACCCAGTTGTATCCCAATTTGGACATATTTGCTGAGCCATGTTTTGGGCCACAGCTGTTTGACTATTGCAGCTCTTTTATTTTTTATTTTTTATTTTTTTTAAATATCCACATCGTCACAAAAAAATAAAAATAAAAATAGAGGATAAAAATGTACGTAAATCCCTTGGCCATTTTTTTTTAAAGTTCCATTTTTTTTTTTTAAACATACTTAGATGAAAATATAAAAATCCCGACCATAAAGTCAGTCTTTTGCTACTTATGCTAAAAATGATTGGTCTCATCTTAAAGTTTTTATTCAATACTCTTTTACAGGATGGTTAGTTCCTCTAAAAGCGAGGAAAACTATTTTTCGAAAAAATTGCATTTTATAGAAATCGCCTTTTTTCACATTTTGTATTTTTGGGATAAAATTTTGACAAACGAGAATATATTACTTTATTCAATTTTTTAATTTTTTTTTTTTTATTTATTAGGAATCAAACAAACAGAAAGTATTTTTTTTCAGTCAGGGAACTAATTTTTAGGACATTTTCAAAAACCAAGCACTCCGGCCGGTATCTTCGTTCTTCCAAGTTGAGTTATCTTACTTAGTAAGGTTTAGAATTTTTAGTGAGTTAATTAATCTAATTTTTATTAATGATCTAATGATTTTTATTTAAACCAATCCAATTTCATTAATGATTTAATGATCAATTAATTAAATTTTATTTGCTAATTTTAACTATTAAATTTGATGAAGTTATCAACAAATGTGATGAAATTCCTACTTTATTTCTCTAAAATCACTTAGTTCTAAAATTCGAAAGCTTAAAAAGTGTCAATTGACCCACTGTACCTAATTTTTAATTAAATTTACTTCCAAAAATAAAATTTAGTTCTAAAAAAGAATAGTGCTACTTGTACACTCTAATGCGGGTGTACAAGTTACATCCCATCCATTGAATGGATGGGATCTTTTTACTAGTCACATCAATAGGTGGGATGTAATTTGTACACATCAATGTGACTAGTAAAAAGATCTCACCTATTCAATAGATGGGATATAATTTGTACAACCAGTAGTATTTTTCTTTTTTCTTTTGCAATGCAGTACGGTGATCCAACATTATAAATTTCTGCAGTTTGCAGCGCTATTTGTACACCCAACTCATTCAAAAATTAGATAGTTTTTTTTAGATTTTCAATACTAAAAGATTTAGAGTGTGATAAGACAAGTGTAAAAAAATAGATCATTGGATGGTCACAAGATAAGATTTACAATTTTTTTTTTTTTTTTTAAGTATATACTCATAGGATTATTTGTTTGCAGTGCTACATATTTGTATACCAAACTCATTCAAGAATTAGATAATTTTTTTAGATTTTCAGTACTAACAAATTTGAAGTGTGATAAGGCGAGTGTAATAAAATAGATTATGGGATGGTCAGAACGTAAGATTTATTTATTTATTTATTTATTTTTTGCATATACTCATAGAATTATTTATTTATTTATTTTTGCAACCATTTAGTGGGGGTCAAATAGCTAGTCCTGGTTTTGCTTCTATAATCCTGAAGCTTGTGGGCTTCTTATATCGTGGCAAGATTTAGACATTTTGTTTGTCAAACAGCTAACTTTTACTTTTCAGTTACAAAAGCTTGCTATTTGAAATGCTGCTCAAAGTCTAGTGGACAGAATAAGAAAATTCGAAAATTCTCCTACTTGATATGAAATTATAATTTCAAACATCGGAGTAATTAATATCAGGCAATAATCAAAAAACATTTTTCCATCGATCCAAGAGATTAATTTCTCAAGTTCTCGATCTATGTTTTTGTAGGTGCTCACACAATCGGAGTCACCCACTGCGACAAGTTCATTCGCCGGATCTATCGGTTCAAGCAGCCGCTGGCGTTCAATCCGCCGATGAACCTGACCTTCTTGCGCCAGATGCGCCAGATCTGCCCGTTGAACTACAACCCGTCGACCTTCGCAATGTTGGATCCGACCACACCGTTTAAGTTCGACAACGCGTACTACCAGAATCTACAGAAAGAGATGGGCCTGTTGGCCTCGGACCAGATCTTGTTCACCGACCAGAGGTCGCGGGGACTAGTAAACTGGTTCGCGTCGAACCAGACCGCGTTCGAGGAGGCGTTCGTGGCTGCTATGACTAAGCTCGGGAGGGTCGGGGTTAAGAATGCGACCGAAGGAGAGATTCGGCGGGTCTGCACCGCCGTGAACTAGATTGGATTGGATTGGATTGGATTGGATTGGAGTATACATATGCAACTTATTGTGGTATTAGTAAAATGTTGCTTAATAAATTTATTTATATGTTGTTTTGTGGTTTCCTTGTGAAATTTTTTGGATGTCCATGTAATCATGTTTTTGGCATTGGTATATGATATAAGGGGCCAATATGATGGTTACTTATTTACTTTTCTTAGCACAGACATATTTATACCATCTCTGGGGGGAATGCAAAGGAGCGTACAATTAATGAGAGGCTTCCTACCTCCCGCCCCATTTTCTTAGCGAATCAGGACAAATTTGGGGCGATAAATTTTATTCTATTTTTTGCTATCGCTTATCACTCTATTCAAGGCGGGGTCGGGATAATAAAAATTCGAAGGATCAGGATATAAACAAAGAAAGTATCGAGACGGATGAAAGAAAGAAAGGGACCCATCTCCTGCTTTATTTCTCAGCGTATAGGACGGATTAGGAATGATTTATTTTTCTTTTAAATTTTTGACTCCCACTTTACCATCCTATTTGGGACAGATCGCCGCGGGATCTCTATCAATCCAGGTCCATTTGCATCTCTACTCTAGGTTATTGGAAATTGAAAATCTGGATTGGATCTAAGGCACTTAAGCTTATTCAGTCACTGAGATAACCGTAGTCCTCTCAGATGATCGAACTAGAAAGTGGTTATTTTAGCAAAATTTCCTGAAGGAGATACTAAACAATATTTTTATTAATTGTTGATCCCCAGGCAAAAGCTTCCGCTAAATATTTAGGGCTTTCTCTTGGCAAATTTTGGCAGAGAAATTAATTTCCAGTTTTGAAAACATAATATCAAAAATTAATTTTCTCCTAGCGTCAAGAAAAATCTTTATTTTTTTGTGAGAAAATCGAGGAAACACTTTTAGTGGGGTTACTAGTTAGGCTAACTGTACTTATCCTTTATAACAATATATTTCAATATAAAGGATGAGCTGAGAATACTATTAATAGTATTTGAAGCTTTTTACTATCAATTTTTAACCGCGTAAGATCTATATCTTTATCAATTTTTCCCCCCACTTTTTTTTAAAAAATGTATACTATTCAAATCAACCACCCACTCAACCTTAGATAAGGCCGTCACTGACGCCTAGAGACCACTATTATCTAACCTTACAATTTTTAATCGAGAAGGTTAAAAATTCGATACCAAAGAGCTAAATACTATTATGAGTATTCTAGCTCAATTCTTGATATAAATACATATTAAGAATAGTAGTATAACTAGAAGATGTATTATATATAAGACAATGTTTGGGTTGAAAGTCGTCATTGTGTTATCAATAAAGAGTCAGACAAAAAATAATATATAAAATACATACACTCGTCATTTTGTGGTGGAACAAAAATTTAATGTTTTAATCCAGTGAGATGCTGTATTTATTTAATAATAGAATATGACTACGGCGGAAGACAAGCGAAATATTTCTCTTCATTAGCTTTCGTCCTCACACAATCTGTTCGAATTCCAAATAAAGACTAAATTGGAGACAAAGATACAAAGCCTTACAAAATAAAGTGACACGGGGCTTCCAAATACCAAACCCTTAAAAGTTACTCAATAGAGATTTTGGATATCTCCGAAACATTAATCATGTTGTTTGCTACAATTAAGAATGTTAGGCATTTTTTTAAAAATTTAATGCATAGTATCTGCTCTTCTTTAAATTCCCTTCGTTTTGTATTAATATTTATTAATTTACCGTATGTGACTGCAATATTACATTATCATCAGTTTAAATTCCCTCCTCTGTCTCGCCTCCTTAAATGGTTGGCCAAAAGTGGCCAGTATTAATTATTATTTTTAAGGGTTTATTTTATTTTCTTTTGCTTTTTATATTCTTCTTAAAACCGCATATAATCAAACCCAAATAGTAAAAATAACAAAATCTACCATTTAAAATTAATAAGAATCACAAATATGGAAACTCTGAGGTTCCAATATAAAAGTAATCGATTTCGGATACATCTTAGTTTCTATCGCTACAAGCTTTGAAGCTTGTACTCCTTTCCACTCATATCGAATTAAATAAAAAAGAAATGAAAATAAAAATATAGATTTACACTTTTGGTCATCGAACTATTAGGCTGGCAAACGAGCGAGCCGGCTGGCGTTCGACTCGTGTTCGCTCGATATTCGGCTGCGCTCGAGCTCGTACTGATTAAATGAGCCGCAGCTTGAACAAAACTTAACAAGGCTGCGAATTCATGTTCAGGCGAGCTTGATGTATTACTCGGCTCGTTCGGAATTAGCTCGAAAATGGCTCGAAAAGCTCGGAGTATAACATGATGATAGTTATATTATAGATACTAGTAGCGTATATCATATATCATAGTAGTAGTACTATTGGCAATTAACACGCGGTTTGTGAAAGTGTGTAGTAAGTGTATGTGATTCATATAACTTGTGCCTCATTCAAATTTTTTCCATAAGTAGTCATATAAATAGTCGGTAGCCTGATGAGTATGATGTGAGAATTTGTTCCACATTACCATCCAGTTGCAAATCACCTAATTGCATAATGGATCTGTGATTTAATATGTGTTGGTTTACATTAACATTTGACCTATAGTTCGCGTTGGCATCAAATTAAACCCAACAGAGTATGGCACACCGGCATATGAATATCGAAGTCGCGACATTTTAACCCCCACACG
>NW_017890802.1:0-19643 GCF_001540865.1 Ananas comosus | reverse complement strand
GAGAGATGTGAGGTTGAGATGATGGTGGTAGGTGGTGGTAGGTGGAAAAGTGTTTGATCCAAGGGCTATTTGTAATCAAAAAGTAGATCCAATGGCTAAAAACGTGATAGCAACATTGGGATATATATATATATAAAATGTATTTTAATTATATATAGGCTTTAATTTAATTTGGGCCATTATAGTTGGCCCATAAAATAAACCCAACAAGTACAACCATGCAATTGAGCCCAACTCTAAATTTACATAACACACTCTCTCTTTCAGACTTTAACTATTGCACATAATCCTAAAACATGATAACATTCAAATTCCCAAATCCCTAATTCCCCCCCCCCTCTCTCTCTCTCTCTCTCTCTCTCTCTCTCTCTCTCTCTCTCTCTCTCTCTCACAGACTCTCACCCAGTCAGGCAGTCACCCTAGCTCACATTTCTTGCAATTATTTTGTATTTTGAACTATTGGACATATTGCATCAAATTGTAGGTAATGTTCTATAAAAAATTAACTATTGATTATATAATGTCGAGAATTTCAATCGGCTCGTTTAGAGCTCGAGCTCGGCTCAACTCGAAATTAGGCTCGCTCGAGCTTGGCTTGAATTAATTTCAAGCCGAGCTTGAGTCTAGATTTAGGCTCGAAATTAATTTCAAGCCGAATTTGAGCTGACATAAGCTCGCTCGAGCTCGGCTCGTTTCCACCCCTACAAACTATGAGATCCATAATATTTTGGTCCCCAAACTTTGGATTTGCCTTATCTATTGAAACCTATTCAACCTAAAAATTTGAGCTTATTAGATCTGAACCTGCTAACATATAGCAATCTTTTTATTGTTCTATTATTATTCGATATGAAACTTTTCATCTGTGAACTTTTAACATTCTTTTTCTTTCGTATGTGAGTCAATTAACTTTTCCTTGAACTCATTCTTTTACACTCTAATTACTGAGCTGTCCTTTTTTTTTTTTCCCCTATGAGTCACTATGAGCCCTAATACCTGGCTTGTGCCTCTCGGCTCGACATATTTAACGCACCAACTATATGAGCTCATGCGTTTGACTAGCGCCTCTTGGGCCCAATTCTTTTAAGTGCGTCAAACTGTCGTATCGTGTTTCATTCTCTACTAACCCACAATATTCGTAAGAGCCACAAGTTCGATCGTACCATACCACTTAGGCGAGTAGCCCATGTTCATCAAATCATTGGCTCTCATACCATTTGTTAAGAAGTAATTCTTGATCTAGCTTGTGCCCACATGAGTCTAAAGATATAATATATCTAATGAAACTCATTCAACTTTACAGCGCCTATTAGGTTTGAGTCTATTAGTATATATCATGACTTTGTTTGCTCATAATTATTCAAAATGAGACTATTCATTTGTGAATTGTTAACAATCACATCATCAATGGCGATAGGAGCTATAGAGCTCTTGCCAAAGTTGTTATGAAGTCCAAGTTAGGATTTCCATAAATATGATCCAATTAATCATATTCAAATATATATTTACTATAAATAAAGATCAATCTTAGAAGAAATAGGACACCTCAATATGGTATATTTTATTTTATTTTATTTTTCTATCTATTTAAATTAAATAGAATTCTACTTAGATATTAATGGAATGTCGGTTTGGACTTTATATAAAAGGAGTACTAGTCCTGCCATCTTCTTACGTGCATTCTGGTAAAAAAATAACTATTAGTTCCACTCTATATATGAGAGTGTCCGAGACTGGAGGAGAAACAAGATCATTCAAAATTCGATTGGTAATGTTGTAACCCGAAGTCGGACTTCTCGATTCCATAGATTGATCGAGAGTTTCTTCTCTATGACGCTCTATAACTGATTTTGTTTATGATCTTGGGTATTGGTATATATTTAGTGATATTATTCTATACATGCAATATAGATCTACCAATTGGTATCGTAACCAAGAACGATAAATTAAATATTATATACATAAAGTAATTGGATCAAAATTATGATGAATTTTGAATCTATGTAATAAAAGGGTTTTACAATTTTGGATCCGCTTGTCTAATTACGGTCACCTATATGGATTTAGTATTAATGGACTACAACTAATTATTTATTAAAAAAGAGGATAGCTTCTATATTTTTTATTTTTTGATGTCGTTAATTCATTCTCATTCTACGACACATATTTATTTATTTATTTATTTATTTTTCTAGTTGTGACTTGCAATTGGAGGTTATTTTGATAGGGGTACTGGTTAAAAATTATTAATTTTGAATCATTTCGATTGCTAGGTAAATGATATCGAAAAATCGCAAAAATTATTTTCTAGAAACTTCAAATACCTTAGATCAAGTTTAACGGAGCCGATCGTCGATTAGAAAACTCCATCATCGACAACGGCTCAGGAGCACGGAGGCCTCCGTGCTCCTGAGAGCACAGCAGCCCTGCTCTCTCTCTCTCTCTCTCTCTCTCTCTCTATATATATATATATATATATAGTAGAACTACTATCGAAAGTATAGAACATCTGGTGCTTTTAATTTTTTGATTCTTAGATCAATCTCTTTAATCATTTTTTATCTTTGGATTAATACTATTATAACCTTGTAGGGAGTAGGGACCACTCAATCCTAGGGGTATTATTTAATCCTAGAGGGAACCGCAATCATCCCAACCATACAATTCTTAATCAAAAGGTCAAAAATTCGAAAACATTAAATACTCTATATTTTCGATAGCATAGTAGTTCTACACTATATATACATATATATATATATATACATATATATATATATACATATATATATATATACATAGAGAGAAAGAGAGAGAGAGAGAGAGAGAGAGAGAGAGAGAGTTGGACTGGCCTACTATTAGTAGCAAAATCCCATTGTTGCTACCAGTTTTTTAGCCTTTGGATCAACTCTTTTCATTATTTCTAACCATTGGATTAAATACTATAACCTAGTGGGGACCACTCAACCCTAGGAGGACCACTCAACTCTAACCGACTAATATCATCCTGACCCTACAATTTTTCATCAAAGGGTTAAAAACTTGATAGCAAAAAGAGCGTTTTACTATTAATAGTATTCCAGCCTAATTCTATATATATATATATATATTAAAAAATATATAAATAGAATATATTTTTATTATATATAGGCCGAGTGAATAATCTCAGTTTAGTTAAATTGGGCCAATGTTGTTGGCCCATAAAAACAAATCCAATAGATAAATAAAAGAACAAAATTTCACTAAATTTATACATTTTTCTTCTCTTTTTTTCTTTCACAGAGCTCTAAATTTTCAATATGTTTCTCTCTTTTTCATTTTCTGTCTCTCACCCTAAGTAGCCAAGCCGCAAACCTTCCAAGTTACCAAATAACAGTATATGCCCGCCATTGCCTATCTTGCTATTAATTGTATGCTTGAGAAAATATACAGAATATTTTTAAAATAAAAAATTATTATTCATATAAAATTTTAATTTTAGTTATATATGATTGGATAGTTTAATCTAATATTTATCTATATAATTTATTTATTTGTGACCGCATAAATGAAAATGAAGAAGACATATGAGGAGAAGACATGTGAGGCTGAAAAGATTAGATATTCAATTCATAAATTATTTTTCTTCAGATTATAAAACTATATTTCATATAATTATTTTGTACTTTGAACTATTAGATATATTTTTGTATCAAATTATAGATAATATTCTATACAAATTAAACTATTGATTGTATGATGTTGAGAATTTCAAGCGGCTCGTTTAGGGCTCGAGCTCGCTCGACTCGAAATTAGGCTCGTTCTAAAATTTCTTAAACATATTAAATATATGTAATTATTAAAATTTTACAATGTTTAGTTATTAAAATACTGTCAATATTAAATTACATCTTAACCTGCTAATGGTTGAAATGACACTTTGTTGATTAATGGTTAAAAAGATTTTATTTTTATTATTTATAAAATTATGTACTGACACTACAACAGAATTAGATTATAGGGATACATTTTTAGAACACTTTTGTGTAAGTATCCCATTTATGCCAAAACTTTTAAAAAAATTTATTAAGACTTAAATATGTGAGATCCCTGGTGTTTAGCGGTAAAGGCTTGTCGATAGCTCTGGAGAGTGTCGGGACAAGCCTGAGTCTCGTTTGCGCGAAATAGACGCAAAACGGACTCTGTGCGATGCGAGAGCAGCATTTAACAAGAGAAACTGCCAATAGCAGGTTTCTCTGCTTGCTGTACTGGTACAACCAGCAGGGTTTACCGGTACACTGCACAGGCTGCGCACAGGCTGCTCTCGGGTTGGCTTCTTGTACCGGTACGCGGGCCCGTGTACCGGTACACCAGGGTAGGTGAGAGGGCAATTGGGTCTTTTCTCACCTCGTTCGTGTCACCCACATACTTCCTTACTATTTATAGGTGTGAGGGAGAGCTGAGAGGAGATTTTGCTTGCTTCCCTCTCTCTCTCTAGCTAGACCGATCGTGGAGGAGCTCGAGTGGAGTATTTCGTCGCCGACGTCGTGTCGCGGAGCCATTCGAGCACGCGTTTGTTGCCGTAGCATCGCGAGGAGGCCGGGCGATGGTGCGTTTTCGTCGTTCTCGACTTCGCGCCGGTGCTAGAGTCACTGTTGAGGTGAGATGTTCATCAATTCCTCCAATCATGGCAAGTCCTTATTACTCCCGAGCTCAAGGATGCTGTTTTGCAGAGTTCCAGTGTCGACCGTCGGCGTTTCGACTCGTACGCGACGTAGGAGTGTCGGATTGTGACGAAACTTGGTTCGTTGGATTCAGGACTTCGAGAGGAATCTACGAAGCCCAAGTTTGCAGGATTTGGTGAAGGTTCTCTTGATCGAACTCCTATTTTACCCTGCTGGTGTTGTGTTTGGGCTGAACTGATGGATTTTGATTGTAGAGTTTGGAGTAGCTCAATTACTGGACTGGGAGGATTTCAGTTGATCCAGCAGGTTGTTCCGCAGCTGAGGGAGTTCTTTGCTACCGGGGATTAGCTTTTGAGGTGGGTTACATCGGTTTATTTCTAAGCACAGTATTAGTTGACATGTATGATTTTAGTTTTTGTAAATCATATTGTAGCTCAATTTCGTTGATTGTATCATGAATGAAATCAACATTGAGGACATGATTAGTAAACCATAAATATACGTGTTGGAATTGGAATTTGACTTAGGAGAAAACCAGCGATTTGGACCTGTCACCTGTTTACACTACCTGATTTAGCTCTAGGAGCCGTTGTAATTTTGTATCGTCACAGTATTGAGGCGACGGATACCCTAGGTAGTTTAGCTTTCAGTTACGCTCGTGCTGGGATGCCAAGTATATTTTTACAGTAGCGTTCAGGCTGTTCCGGACTGTTGGGTGCCGTCGGGGTTGACGGTGGGCCCATATCGCCTTTTTGGCGTCGGATTATGCCAAGGGCACGTGACCTGTTGGTTGTTAGACCAGTTAGAGTCAGTTACTTGGACTTTTGCTTGAGAGAGTCTGATTGAGCTCGACAGAGATACGCTGCATACTCGGTTGGGTAGCTCCCACGAGTGTCACTCTGGAGACGGGCGTTGTGTTTTCGCGTTGGTGTCGTTCATGCCGGTTAGACTTGCTCTCCACGGACTGGATAGTGTGGAGGTAGCTGGATAGTCTCAACTGGGCGGGACGGGCGTGTTCACAGTCCCTGAGGCGGGTATGTGTATAGTCCCTAAAGAGATTGGGTCAGGATTGACATTACTACAGTAGGTCAGCGTAGTGCATGATAGTGTAATAAATGGTAGCTGTAGATTTTATTCCAGCATTTATTACTACCTTTGCTCCCTTCTGTAGACTTAGTGGGTGGACCGATGATGTTGAGGGCGGCACCCACTGAGGACTACTTGTTTTTATAGTAGTTCTCACGCCCTGTTGTTACCCCGTTTTGCAGAGCCATCGTCTTCGGCTGCTGTTGTTGCTTATTAGGATCGAGGCAAGGACGTCGCGAGTTAGAGCCCTACTCGACAAGCCGAGCTAGAGGTGCCCCTACAGCAGGTAGTTGTTTTTGGTTGGAGTTCATGTACATACATATATTTAACTCGCCGGTGTGAGTAGTTTTGTATCTTGGATTTGGCGTATGTATATGGAACTCGGTTTGTTTTTGTTACTGGTTCTTCTAGCAGCTCTATACTACTGTTTGTAGTATTGTATATTTTACAGGTACAGCTATCGTTTCGTATGCAGGAAAAATTTATTTGTATACGGCGGATTTGTCGGTGTGCCCGGGGAACGAGTAATCTGAGGCGTGACAAAATATAAAGTCCAATCCAACAAAAAATAAAAGGTTACTCTATTCAACTCACCCTATCCAGCCCATTCGGTCCGATTACAAATAGAAAAGGAAACAAAAAAGAAAAATCGATCACCATCTTCCCTTCTTCCCTCAATCAATCCATTGAAATCCTAGACGAAAAGCCCTTCGTTCTCCTCCTCCTCTGCCATTGCAGCCAACGAGATAGAGTTCCAGCGATTGTTAAATACTTAAATAAGTGTTGGTAAATTAGCAGCATTCTTTTTAGATTATACATATACTCTTAAACTGTTACTATATATCTAGCGATCACACATATAGCAACACTTTTTAAAAGTGTCGGTAATTTAGTCAGCAGCACTTTTTTTTATCTATACCTATATTTAAAAGTGTCGATATATACCATTTTTGTAGTGCAAATTATTTCTTTTAAAGAAAGTAGCCCTTCTCTCTCCTAACTCGGAGTTTTCAATAATGGGCTTGTTCTTATAGCCTCTGGGCTTGTCATGTTATTAGGGATGAAGATCTCCTTGGTAATGTAGAATTGAAAGGCGATGGGCCTAAGAGCACATATTGATATATAGAAAAAAATGGTTGTCGCGTTTTTTACAACCCAAGCTCCAGAAAAGGCGAAGAAGATGATTAGTAATAGTCCGGGCAGGGATCTGGTTGTAGTCCATGTATGTATTGATTAATTAGAACATTGTATTCATCATACTTGTAGTCCAAATACTGATAAGTTCTAATTATATATAATATGCAGTATTTCAGTATTTTTTATGTTGCATTAAAATTAGAACTCGGTCCTTGTTTGGAACCTGGTCTTTGACAATCTTGCTGTCTGGGAGAAGGTTGAGTCCTTCCAGATTGAACAGGCCTATAATCACTTTTTTTTTTTGTTGATTCCGTTGCCAAACTCAAATTAAGCTTTATAAATTTATTATTAGACTTTGTTTGCAAATTATTATTTATTAAGGGTTTGTTTTAACTTCCTAATTATTACCTACGTAACCTCTCTTATTAATCAGAATTTGATCCTCATACTTATTAAAGTGTTGTGAATATAAAGAATCCGTTTATATAAAGAGCAAATTGTACATACAATATTAATTTATCATAAATTTATTTATTAATATATTTGTGATCAAATAAGGATACATAGAGTTTACGTTGTGATATTATTATTTTTTTGAGAGAAATATAACAAGCTGCTTGCTTCATTTATTAAGCAAATGAAGTTAACTTCATAAAGTGAGGCAGTGGCCTCAAAAAGTCGGAAAAACAAAAGAAAAAGAAACAAGAACAAAAAGAAAAGCTGAGAGGAAGCGGACACAAGAGTTAAAAATAAAGAGTCTAACAAATGCCGACGTCACCTATTCTACAAAAATCGGCCCACTTCTTTGCCGGTACTGCAATATGATGAGCAGATGAGATAGTGTAGATAGTTTCCTAAAAATAAAATTATTTTTTTCATGCCAGATCATCCACCACATGGCCACCGCCAGTATCCGAGCCTTCACAACGTCAGTTTGCGAATCCCTCCCTAGTAGCCCTTCCCAGACGATAATGATGTCCTTAATAAAAGGGAAGACGTGGAACTTGTCAAGGCGCGAAATAGAAAGAAACTTACTGATGACACATCCCACCAACAAGTAATCCACTGTCCCCAAATTAGCGCTACACATAACACACCCGTTACTCTCCGACCATCCCCTTTTAAAGAGGTTATCCACAGTAGGCAGTTTTTTTTTAAGGCTAGCCAGAGAAAGGTTTTATCTTTAGTAGGAATTTTCAGTCTCTAGATGGCATGTGTTGCAGTATTTTTGGCGCTCGCACTCCGGATAAACGAATACATGGATTTAACTATAAACCTATCGCCAGAGTTCTAGTGGATAACATTTGGTTGATTTTCAACTTGAAAGTTAGCGAAGGTGTTCTTCAGCTCCCTAATACTCTTGATTACCGCACTGTATGTTTCTTCTCACTTCTCTCAGAATTTTTCTCGATCTCCATCCACGGTAGAGAAAATTCACAGACTTGAACCTCTTTGTGGTGTACATTAGAGTAAATGTTTGGAAAGTACGGCTTCAGGGATGCGTCACCACACCATGTATCTGCCCAAAAATCAATGAGTATTTTGTCCTCCAAATTATGACTGACTCTACTCTTGAAAATTTCCTTCAATTTTAACACATCTTCCACTATTGTGAGGTCGGTCAAAAGGACCTTCCTTTAGACAACGGTCGTCTTTAGTTGTAATATAAGCTCCTGATTAGCTTAATCCATTGTAGTTTCCGTTTAGTGAGAAAATGCCACTACCATTTCATTAGAAGGGCATCATTCATGGTTGCCAAACCCTGGACACATAAGCCTCCTTCTTTCCTACTCATACAAATATTTTTCCAAGCAACTATATAAACTCCCCTTGTGTAGCTCTCCCGTCTTTTCCAAAAGAAATCTCTTCGCAACGCCTACATACGCTTTAAAACTTGTGTTAATCTACCTCCTTTAGAAAGGAGTTTAGCCTGCCTGACACCTACCCATTCTTGAATCTACCCAATCTTCTTCCTTAAGCGCCCTAAAGGTCAAAGATAGACCCAAATACTTAGTAGGCAATTTTTCAACTTTGCACTGCAAGATACCAATGAGTCTACTGTCTTTTCCACTCTTACTCCCTAAATAAAATAATTGCGACTTCTCTTTGTTAATCTTGATTCAAGAAGCCCACTCAACAAGATTCCATAAGAATTTAAGATTATTCGTAAATCTTTTCCTCGCCTCACAAAAGAACAAGGTATCGTCTGCATATTGAATTAAAGTTATGAAGCTATCTCTCATGGGTCCAATTCCTTTGAGAAGATTGGACTCCTCTGGTCTTTCAGTCATCTTGACGAGACACTCGACCACAAGAAGAAAAAGTTAAGGAGATAGAGGGTCGCCTTATTGCACTCTTCTTTTAGATTTGATCTAATTAGATGGTATGCCGTTAACCAGGATGACCAACTTAGACTTATAGACGCATTCAGTAATCCATCCACACCATTTATCATTAAAACCCAGCAACTCTGAAACCTTTTTAAGAAAACGCCACTTGACTTTATCGAAAGCCTCCTCAAAATCTACTTTCACCCCAACTGCTTCCACAGCCTCCTTAGAGCCCCAAGCCAAGAGTCTCCTTCATAAGAACGTTGATTGGGAAGTAGAGATGAGGTCCTGCAAGACCTTTTCCAGCTGGTTTGCTAAAACCTTGGAAATATTTTTTTGGATCCCGTTCAGTATACTAATAGGCCTAAAATCATTGGTCCTTTTCGCTCCTTTTTTTGGGATAAGACATATGTATGTGTAGTCAACAGCACATGTAGAAAGTCGTCCCTCGTAGAGTTCTTGGAAGATCAAAAGGATATAATTCTTGACAACGTCCCAAAAGGTCGGGTAGAAGCTCATGGGAAAGCCATCAGGTCCCGGTGCTTTATCCCCTCCTCGCTGGAACACAGTCGTTTTGTTCTCCTCTAAGTCAAAGCGGATTGATAAATGATCTAGGGTAGTGACCCATCTAGTTTGAAAAAGTCCTCTCCAGTCCCCAACAGAATTTGGTACGTGGGACTCTAGGGTATAGCGTTTTTTAAATTTACATCAGAAGTAATGTCTCTTCTCTTCTTCCTTAATATATCTTTTTCCATCGTCTACAATCACCCCAATCTCATTCGGACGTCTTTTGTTATTAGAAACAACAAATTCATGATTTAACGGCATTTACTCCGCAGCATTTATTCAAATCACGCTAATTAATATATTTAGCAGTATTACTTGATAATTGCCGTTAGATTTAATAATTTTAGCAACAATTTACTATTAATGTTGCAAAATAGGATAAATTAACAGCATAAATTAGCGAATGCTGCTGAAGTTTTCAGTATTTTATAAAAAATGACACTAAATGTAATAAAGTAGTAGCGTTTATTGCTAAATGCCGCAACATTTACTACGCAACATTTATTTAAATCATGCTAATTAATATATTTAACAGTATTACTTGATAATTGCCGCTAGATTTAATTATTTAGTAATAATTTACTATTAATATTGCAAAATAAGATAAATTAGCAACACAAATTAGTGAACGCCGCTAAATGTAATAAACTAGCAGCACTTATTGCTAAATATCGTTATTAATCAATATATAATTATTAATACATCCCTTTTTACTAAGAATTAAAAAATTTTAAATTAAAGTTTAAAAATTTGAAACTTATAATTTTAAAAATTAAACTTATAATTTAAAATTTAAAATTTTAAAATTTTATATTTTAAAATTTAAAATCTAAAATTTTTAATTTTTAATTTTTAAAATTTTAATTTATTTAAAATTTAAAATTTAAAATTTAAAACTACAAATTTTGGAAATTAAAATTTGATATTTGAAAATTAAAAATTTAAATTTAGCTTCCAAATTTTAAAATTTAAAATTTTAAAATTTTAAAATTGAAGACTTAAAATTTAAAAAAATTAAAATATATATAATTGATAGTCGCTAGCGCAAGTGGCAAAGGGCTTAGTGGTTGGTATCTAATGTTTTAAGTTCGAATCTTAATTAATTCACATTTCGAGTTAAGTTTATTTCTAAAAGAAATAAACGAAGCGGGTAGTATGCTACATTTCTCTAAAAAAAAATCAAATTTAAACTTAAAATAAAATTAAAATTTTAAAATTTTAGTTGCAAAAATCAGATATTTGTATTAGCGGCATTATATAATATTTTTAACAAGATTAGTATAGGAAGCATTTGATGTCATATGCTGCTAAAATTTTTAGCGGCATTTGTTGAGCATTTAGCAGCGTAAATAAATGTCACCAATGACTAATTTTTTAGTAGTCGTGAAAAAACTTAGTATTACAGTCTCCATCCTGTAACTATTGTTGCTAATTAGCACAGGTTTTCCTTAACCCTTCTTTATCTTTGAGTACTAAAGGGAGACGGCCTTTGACAGTCTCCCTTCTCTCTTATAGCTCCAACATCAAAAAAGTATTCTCTTCTAATTCGTCAATTTTCTATATCTATTGCATACTTTCAATCTTACTTTTTAAAATGCTATAGAAGCTTGATGTACACCATCTCTTAATTTGCTTCCAACAGTATCTAATTTTAGCATTAAAAGAGAGAAGCGCTGAACTGTTTCGTTGTATTTCCCTCCACCACGTGGGTATGCTTTTAATTAAAAAAGTCTTCATTATGTAGCCATACCCCTTTCAATCTGAACAATTTTTGCTTGATTTTATTTCTAGTATAGAACATAATAGGATAATGGTTAAAGGTACGTAGTTTTAGGAACTATCTCCACCTCTGAGAGGGGGAAATGCTAGTCCTATTCGGGAGGTGAGGAACCGATCGAGTTTTGCTAGGGTAGGGTTGCTTTGCATATTCGACTAAGCGAACGCGTGGTTCTTCGTTGGCAGGTCCATTACCTCATGGATGCTATACTTGAACAAAGTTGTGCACGATTATAGCAAAAATATTATACGTACAATCCCCTATCTTCCGATTAAGAAGGATTACTCGGAGCCTTCCTCGGAAAAAGCAAAAGGAGTTAATTGAATCTGAAGCAAACTCCCTGGCATTCTCTGATCGATTTGCTATAGTTATGTATTGTTATCTATATATATATATACATCGATAGGTGGCTTCGTTCATTAATGAGGTTGGACCTTTAAGAATATAAAAGGTTAAAAATTAAGTATGGGTCTTTTTTTTTTTTCCTTTCAAAGTTATAAATATATATGGCACAACATTTTATGGCAGCGTCACCCTCAATTAATTAAAAACAACATTGCTTGTCAAAGCTTAGTCTCTCATCCAAAACCAATTTGGTTGCCTCCCCCAAACACTCCCAATGAAAAATAACTAACTCAAGCAGGCCACACGGGAAATATTAATGGCACTTATATAGGTTATTATCTAGCCAAAGCATAATAATATACAAAAAGAATAACAATAACAAGAAGCATCCAATTCATCTAGTTAACGAATCTGCAGTCCCTCCTGATCTCCCCGTCGACCGCGGTCTTCGTCCCGAGCCGCCCGAGCCTCGTCATGGCGTCGACGAATGCGGAGAAGAAAGCGCTCTGGTTCGACGCAAACAGGTTGACGGTGCCCTGCGACCGCGGGTCGTTGAAGAGCACCTGGTCTGAGTTGAGGAGGCCCATCCCCTGCTGCAGGTTGCGGAAGTACGCGTTGTCGAACTGCAGGGGTGTCGCCGCGTCGAGGAAAGCAAAGGCGTTCGGGTCGAGCAAGGGGTTTGGGCACGACTGCTGCAGCTGGAGGAGGAAGCCGGGGCTCACGGTGGGGTCCCCCGGGTACAGCCGGTTGTAGAAGAACATGCATGAGGAGGCACCAATTGTGTGACCCCCTACGTACGTACGCACGCACGTATATTATATATTAATTATGTTGAGTTATACAATAAGAAGGCAATGCATTTATTTAGTATATATCTTCTTAATCGTCTTCCATATTTTAGTTTGTTCGTTGGATTCCACTCCAGCTTTTGGATTTTACAAAAATTAATTTATTGCAGAGTGACATTATCAAAGTCATCTATATTATATATATATATATATATATATATATTTTCCCATCTAATTTAGATTTGCATCTTAGAATTATGACAAATCTCGAACATATATAAGCTTTTTAAAAAATAACGGTTATTTTAAGGGTGCGTCTTAGAGAAATATACCTGAAAGAGCAATCATGTCAGTCTGTGTGAGACCAAAGCTACCGAACATGCCGTTCAGCTGGTCGAGATTGAAGTCGGGGCTGGGGAGGACAACGTCGCTGCCCAACGATACCTTCCCGTCGTACCTCCCGAGCTCCACCGGCCACGTCGGCCCTCCGCTCTGCACCCGCGCAGTTAACACACAAGAAATTAATGAACTGCTCAAAGAATTCATCAATTCCCTATACTATATATCTGAAAGGAGGAGTGTGAAACAACCATTGTACTCTAAAAATTTAAGCTGGTAGAGATCGGTGTTTAAATATTTTTATATTTAACACTCCCCCTCGCGTCTGGGCTCGAGACATTTTTTAGTCGGCTCATGACGTGGGCTTGAATTAAATGGAAGAAAATTAATATGCTAGGAGCCTGGCGTGACTCGAACTCAGGATCTCCTGCTCTGATACCATGTGAAACAACCGTTGTACTCTAAAAGCTTAAGCAGTTAGAGAACGGTGTTTAAATATTTTTATATTTAACAAGGAGGAAAAAAAAATAGAAAATGGAGGAATTTGGACATACATTTTTGCTAAATTTTTAAATTACACTTTTTTACTTCAATTTTTTTTATTCTTACTTGTGTTAATTTCTTCAAATTACATTTTTTCAGTCTCGTATGAGCTTGAAAAGTTACATAAACTTTTTTAAGATATCTTGAAGCGCACTTCAATTATTAGTATTTATGGCTCATAGAAAATAGCATGCATGAAAGATAATTTCGTGGCAAATTATTTGGAAAAGAATAATTCTTTTATGAGAAAAACTCATCTTTAATCCGTGAACTAAGGATCAATGAAGAATAAATGAAAACTTTGCAACATTTAGATGCATGTATATATATACTATGTGATAATTAAAAATATAAAAGATAAATAAGTACATAGTTTTACTACTTAATTAATTTGTAGAGATATATAGATATACACACACACACACACACCATGAGAATTCCTAATAAACCTAATTAAAACTGGAGGCATGTAAACAAAGGGAAGATATATATAAAAATCTTGTTTATACCAAGGAGACAACATCTCTTGTGGCAAGGGCCAAAATATCAGCGCAGGACACCTTGTTCGTGCACTGCAGATCACCGTCGACTGCCGCCTTAGCTGCGAGAACGGTCTCGAACCCCTCCGCTTTGAGCGAGAAGTCGGCGGGGTTACGCCACTCATCACTCCCGTCCGAACTTATGATCATGATCGACGCGTCACAACCCTGCTCGATCGTTCGGAAAAAAAATTATGCGAGGCATTACAGTAGGACTATATACTTGTACTTATCGTCAGTAAATTTTCATGATATTTACCATGACGAAGCAGTCGTGGAAAAAGAGGCGGAGGGTGGCAGGGGCCGCGACGGGAGTTTGCGACATCATTTTGACGACGGCCCCGCGCACGAGGTTCTCGAGGTTGGGGCAGATGTTGGCGTAGTAGTTCGGGTCGAGCTGCGCGGCGGCAGCTTTGGGTGGCGGCGAGACGAGGAGGGAGAGAATGAAGGAGAGGAGAAACAGCCGGAGTCTTTTCTCCATGCGGATCATAGCAGCTAACTTAATTGGTACTTAATTCGATGCTATGACTTTGCTATATATATTGCTTTTTTTGTGTTTGATCCTGTGGCTTCAGTTAGGGCAAATAGAGAGAGAGAAAGAGGCTATATGATGCATGTGGTTTGATCTGATCAAAGAGACAGCTCATGAAATAATTAAGAAGCTGATTGAGAAAACTGGTAGCGAATCTGAAACCAGCGTTCGATGATGCTTAACTAATTATTCATTAAACAAAAATTGGCCGAGTCAATCGTTGGGTTCCATTCAATTTCCACACACGAGATTCTACTATGTATCAGTCATACCGCGTCATTTATTAATACCGCGTCATTTATTAATAGCAAATCATATCTTTTCTTTTAAATAAAAAATACAATAAAATATCTTTTCTTTAATAATCATGATGAGACAGAGGAAATAATCTCATTCGTTGAGAACATCACATCAATAATATAATGGATGAATTTTATTTATTTTTTTTAATTTGGACACAAATAGCGGCTCTAAGGTTGTTTCGGATGGTGAATAATTAATGGGGAATTAAGTGAATCAGAACATGACCCAGCTGACTCTATTTTAGTGATTAATTAATAATGAGGAATATATTTATTGATTTCATCGTAGCCAATGGCGCGGAAACAACTAATCGATCTGTAGAGTATGATAGCTACAGGCCAGTTGTTCTTTACCAGGGAGATAACCCCCACCCACTCTAGCTAGTTCCTTAATTAGAAAGCGAAATTACCTTGTTTTTTTAATGGGAAACAGCTAGCTTGCTAGGGATTCTTCAATACTAAGGGATAAGCCTGCTTTGCTATTCTTATCTAGTTCTTAACTTCCTTGACAATTACTTCATCAATAGAAGTTTTGACTAACCCAACTGGGAATGTCAATGGATAAGGTATATCAGAAATTTTATCCGACTCCGAATTACCCAATGCTAATAGGATATAGTTTCGAATATGAGTATCAAAATAGAAAAATCGACGGATTTGGATTCAAATATGGATTTTGATTATACCTGATCCGGACCCGAATCTGACCGAACCCGAACTTGAAATTATTTTACGTTATATATATATATATATATATATATATATATATATAGAGTGAGGCTACTATGCTATCGGAAGCACGGAGCCTTCCGTGCTTCCAGCTCGTTTTTGATGTTGCGACTTTCGAATCGTCAATCGGCTCCGTTAAACTTGATCTAGAGTATTTGAAGTACCTAGAAAATAAATTTCATAAAATTTAAAAATATTTACATATGTGATCAAGTGTCGTAAATCGACAATTTTAGACGGCCTATATGAGCCGTTTGCGTTTTTAAACGGTATAGCAATCCAAATTGTTTGATTTTTGATAGATAAATTTTAATACTATTTTAATAATCTGTTTGATTAATCTGATTATGAATTGAGAAAGTCTAACCTCTATATTTAAAAAGGTTATTCATATTGAGCCGTTCATTTTTTAACATCTTAAGAAATGAACTTGATAATGATTTTTAAAATATACAAAATATTGGTTTAAACATTCTAATTGTGTAAATCAAATTTCAATCAGTGCACAGAATTATCATTTGAAGTTTCGCGATACAATCAAAAACGACTTGATAGACAATGGTGCCTAATCCTATTAATAGGATAGTAGCCGGACTCTAATATATATATATATATATATATATATATAATAATATTATATGGGCTGTATGCTTATCGAAGCACGGAGCCCTCATGCTTCCAAAGTTGTTTTCCGATGTTCGGACATTTCAATTGACGATCGCTCCGTAGAGTTTATCTAAGTATTTGAAGTACCAATAGAAAATAAATTTTGTGATTTTCGAGATCCATTATGCCTAGTGATCGATAGAAGGCTGACCAAAAATACAATAATAATTTAAAATGGCCGAGGTGAGCCTGGTTGCAAGTTTAAAACGGTGTAGAAATATCCAAATCACATGAAATTTGATAGAAAATTCTTTATAGCATATAAAACAAGATCAATAACTTTGATGTAAAACGGTAGATGTCATATCACCAATATTTTGTAAGATTTTATTTGTCAGCAAATTGTGATTTGTGGAAGCACTCTTCGATCACTTAGGCAAATGATATCGATAAAAATCACTAAAATTTTATTTTGCTGTCTAGATACTTCAAATACTCAACAAGTCTAAACAGAGACGATCGTCAGATCGAAAGTCCGAATACGAAAACAAATTGAACAGCGAGCCTCCGTGCTCCATAAGCATCCTAGCCGCAGACTCTATCTATCTATATATATATTATGATATATACAATATATTGAGCGTAGTGCAAAATCACAGTAAAAATTATTTTAAATTATTTAAAATACAATAAAATTTATAAATCATATTTATTCAAAAATTTAAAATAAAATATTTTTATAAATTATATGGTTATATTTTATTTAAAGAATATCTAAATATCAATTTTAAAATTTTTAAATATAAAATAGATTGATAGATTGCATATCCATAAATCAAAAATTAAATTTAATTTACGAGTTAAAAACTCCAATTTAAATTTAATGTAAAATAATTGGACTAGCAAACATATTGATATTTCTGCAAAAAATTTGGATGAACACTGAATTTATTTCTATTTTAGAGATAAAAAAGAAATAAACAAAATTTTGAATTAAAAAAGATTAGATATCTTTCAGTGGCAAAATTTGAATAAGTATATATATTTTTTATTTTAGAGGTAAAGATAAATTAAAAGTTTGTTTTATTATGTTATTTATTTTACGTAAGGAAAGAGGAATCAATTTTTTTTTCCACCTAAAAAGGGTATGCTGACATATCGAAATTTGAAATACGTGCTAGATAGTATAGATATTACATTATAGTTAGAGATAAAAATGAATTAAATAAAAATTCACAGTAGATATTCTCAGATTGGTAAAAATTTGGTTAAGTATAAATTTTTTTCTGTTGTAGAAATAAAGAGGAAATAAAAGTTTTTTTTAATTCTATTATTTATTTTACGTAAGGAAAGAGGAATCAAATTTTTTTCTCGCCAAAAAATGGGTCTGTCGACAGACCGAAATTTGAAATACGTGCTTTTATATAGTATAGATATATAGAGTTGTGCTGAAATACTATTGGTAGCAAACCGGCTCCGTTGTCACCCATTTGTTTTCAATGATGGAGCCTTCGAATTGACGATTGACACCGTTGAATATAATCTATACCACTTGAAGTATTTAGAAACCAAATTTTAAATCTTTTCGATATTATTAACCTAATGATCAAAGGGTTTCAAAATTTATAATTTTAATGGTAGATATGAGGTGTTTTCACGTTTAACGGTGTAAAACTATCCAAATCAATTGAATTTTGGTTAGAAAATTCTTTAAACTATTTAGAACAAGATCTATACTCTCGATCTTGATTATAAAATTTCTATCATCACTTTTTAGAAGATATTCATTTTCAGCCATTCATTTTTACGCCTACTTGATGGACAAGAGAATAATATCGGAAAAGCATGAAATTTGATTTCTAGATAATTTAAGTGGTATAGATCATAATTCAACGGTGCCGATCGTCGATTCGAAGGCTCCATCATTGATCAAAAAATTGTGAAATATAGTTTCCAAATACTATTAATAGTGTAGATCAAGTCTGTCACGCCCCGGGACCGGCGGAGGCCCTCCCGGTAGCGTGCCCAGACCCGCCATATGTCTACACATATCACATATAAGGCGTTCTACAATAAAAGCGGAAGTAAAGCATAAGAGATAGAATATAAGAAAGAATGAAATAACTTAGCAACTAATGAATCAGGGAGTAAAGTTCTATTCATACCTACACCAAAGTATAGAATAAAGCTGATAACAATAAAGCTAGTAAAAAAGAACATAAGTAGTACAATAACTGCGCCCCCCAGCTGAGTAAAAATGGTGTCTCTATACCATAACGGGTACAGATTCTCAATGCCTCTCACAAAAAGAAAAACACGAGAGGTAGACCAACACTATCGAACGATCCCTCGTAGAGACCACAGGCTAAAGCCCAGGAGGGCGATACCCTTTCCGCGATCCCTGCCCCCCGCGTGAAGGCTCTAAAAAATATCGAGGAAAAAGAGGGCGTGCGGAACTATAGATTTATAGTCCCAGTGGCAATTACTTGACTCAGCTCTATGCACCACTGAGGGCCGCCAAAAGAAAAGGGTAAGTACAATAATAATGCATAATGACTTGCGGTATACTAAGCATAATTGAAAGAGAAAATTACTGAACTCAAGTATGCACGATGTCATGCTATGTACACTACGACATTTCATAATATAAGTCATTAACCTTTATAATACATATGCATCATTTGTCATGGTCAACCAAGTAGCTTTAATGGCAAAAGGAGGCTAATAAGTATATGCTATATGTCTCGACCCTATGCTAAAAGCAATATAGTGTCATTCTAACTACTAAACCTATCTATAGTGATGATCACTCTGCAACCCGTGTCGTTTCCATTTCCATTAAGGACGTCCAAGGGTAGTCCAGCTTGTGCCGCCTAAAGTGGGTGTGTAGCCCAACATCGCCTACTCTTGGAATGTCTGTCCCATCCTGACCCGCGTAGGCTTCTAATACGCACCAGCGAACATAAGTCGGTAGGCTTAACTCGGAGTGCCGGCTTGTAGGAGCGTCCCTCACAAGAGCATGGCGAATGAGCACAAAGTGGCAAGCAAGCATAGTCCAAGCTCAGTATTCCAATCCTCAGTTCTCTAACATGCATAGTCACTAGATCCGAAATCTAGTTTAAGTCAAGCAATGTGAAGTTTCAAATTTGCTACGGCCCTAGTGCCCCTTGATGACACTAGCATTTGGGGAGTCCAACAATGTATTCCAAGATCTCATGGCACCTATCCGCTAGGTTCTCAATCCGAGCTCAATTACACTTGATGGCATTAGCTCTCTAGTTCACAACCTTCTAAATGACAATTCTTGTCATCTTCATGACAACACAGTAAAGCTCAAAGTTTAAATGCATATCGACATCATT
>NW_017890801.1:5237-34494 GCF_001540865.1 Ananas comosus | reverse complement strand
TTCTACACCGTTAAACTTGAAAACGGCAGATATCAACCATTAAAAATTATTGATTTTGAATCCTTTCGATCACTAGGTAAATGATATCAAAAAATTGCAAAAATTATTTCTAGAAACTTCAAATACGCTAGATCAAGTCTAACGGAGCCGATCGTCGATTCGAAAATTCCATCATCGAAAACGCCTCCGTGGCCCTGAGCAACCTTGCTCTATGTATATATATGTATATGTATATATATATATATATGTATATGTATATATCTGTATATGTATATATATATATATAGAGAGAGAGAGAGAGAGAGAGAGAGTAGGGCTACTATACTCTTATACGTATAAAGCTCTTTGTACTCATAAGTTGTTTTTAATGATGGAGCTTCCGAATTGATAATCCACATCGTTAAATATGATGTTAGAGCATTTGAAACTTATAAAAAATAAATTTCATAATTTTTTAAAATTATAATAAAGTCCATCAAATGGGTATAAAATGAACGGTCGAAATTGAACGACATCCTAAAAATGGATGATCTGATCCTTCAATTTAGGATTGGAGTTATTGATTTTTATCTAAATAGTGAATAGAATTATCTATCAAAAATTCAACCAATTCCAATTCTTTTACACCGTTAAACTTGCAACTATCCCATACCGGTCACTAAAAGTTATCAATTTTGAGATCTTTTAATCGAAAGGTAAATGACGTCGAAAATAATGAAATTTGATTTCTAAAAGTTTCAAATACTCTAAATTATGTTTAACAGTATGGACCGTTGATTTGGAAGTTCTATCATCGAAAACAACTTATGAATACAAAGTCGATCGTACTCATAAGATTATAGTTACCAGACTATATATATTCCAATAGAAATCCTAGACGGTGGGTCTTTTCACTTCCTTTGCATGGTACCATAGCCAAACCCCAAAACTCTAGGAATAAGTGATCTGGCTCTCGCCATAAATTTTTGGATAGCATCAATAGATCCTTTCTTCCTCCTCCGAATTCCAAGCTGCCCTGCTGCTGTTGTTGTAGTGTTGCTACTCTAATGTCGCTATAGTAGTGCAGCTACAATACTATTGCTACAGTACTGCATGCAGAACTGCAGCTACAGTACCTTCTGCCCTATGGGTGATTTTTCTCTTCTGCTGGTTCTTTCTCTCTCTTACTAAGGCTTGTTGACTGCTGCTATTCTCCCTACATCCTACAATCCTGTTATTTGGTGAGTCATGGCGGCAAACATCTCTTCTCTCTCCATTATCAACAGCAAAACAATCGTACTAGTAAAATTTGCAGACATCACTAATTTGGTTTGGAAACAAGTTCTTTTGAATGCTTTAGAAAGCTTTGGAGTGGCATCCTTTGTAGATGGGACAGTTACAATTCCTCCTCAATTCATTGAGTCTTCTAATAAGAGGTTGGTTGTCAATTTAGAAGACACTATCTGGAACAAAGAAGACACCACCATATTGACTTGGATCAATGCTACACTGTCGCTCAGTATTCTTCAGATGCTGATCTCTACCCATAACCGCTCATGATGAATGAAAATTTATTGAAGCATATTTTTTGGACAAAACTGCATCCACTGCTTTTTCTCTCAAGTTAGAATTGAGAAGCATTAAAAAACAAACAATGATCATGTCTGAGTACATGCGAAAGGTGAAGTCAATTGGTGATGCACTTCAGGCGATTGGGGAAGGAGAATCAGACCATAACCTTGTTATGATTGTTCTAGTTGGGATGCCCGAGGAATATAGAAATTTTGTGAGCACACTAACACAAAGCAAAGCCTACTTTTGAACAACTTCGTCCACTTCTAATGCAAGAAGAGACTAAGGTGCCGCGTAGAGCGAGTCAAGCGATACCACTGACCACACTTTCTATGGAAACTGGAGCAATTTGTGCCAACCAAGGCCGAGGAATTTGTGGAGGACGCAGAAGTAGATTCCAAGTAGGCCAATGATAGCGGGGAGGTTGCAATCCTTATTCAGACCGTAAACTCTATGGAACATGAACAATTCAACCATCCAATTACCCATAGCCACAACCTTGTTCTCATTTACACCCTCATCAACCTAACAATCCCCGGTCACTGTCTCAAGCCCGATCAGCATTCAATGTCAAAGTTTCCAATCTCTGCTCTTCAGTGCAGACAAAAATTGAACCATACTTTTGTTTCAAATGATCTTTCTCAGACCTTTTCTGCTATGGAGGCACCTAAGCCAGGTGAGGAGGTTTAGTTAAATGATACTGATAATGGAAACTCTAATCATGCCGACCCAGGTACTGTTTCATCCTCTAAAACCATACAGTGGTCATGACAAGATTCTGGTGGGAATGAAAATGCAGTCTCTATCACTCAAACTAGTAACTAGTGAAACAACTTTAAAAACAACATCCAAATCTCTTGATCTTGAGAATTTCTTGTTGTTCCCTAGATTAAGAGGAATTTAATTTCTGCTAGCCTCTTCTTCATGACAACAGTTCTAGTTTTGAATTTGGCTCCTCTGGTCTTTGTTTGAAGGACAAGTTTTGAATTTGACTCCTCTCGTTTTTCTATGGACGACCAAAAAAGAGGTGAAAGAGCTCTTCCGGTGCCGTAGTTCAAGGAATCATTGTAACCACTATCTTCCACAGTTGCAAGTGTTGGAAATAACAAAAGTTAGCTTTAGGTGCATCTAGATCTAGTTATGATCTCTCACATAGGAGGGTACGCCAACTTAGTCAAGACGTTTTAGCTAAGTTTATCAGAGGAAACAAAATTTCTATTGATACTAGTCCCAAAATAAATTTATCTCATTGCATCGCTTGTCACATTGGAAAAAATGTGAAGCTTCCCTTCCATGAATTGGAATCCAGTTCGACTTGTCGTTTTTCACTTATTCTGTCAGGCCCTAAGTCCCACCAATTGGACCCGCTCGGCCACGTGCAACAGACACATCAAACGAGCGAGATTCCCCCACCCGAACGAAGAGGAAACATACGCAAACCTTACAACGCATACATAATATAGGTACAACAGAGCATCAGAGTAATTACTTCTAAATTAAACCATTACAACTGTGAAACTGCATCAAGGTTTATAACTTATTTTCTCCAAAATGTTACATATTTTATGTCCAAACAAAAAGGTACCCTCTAGACCCACTCAAACAGATCTAGCTAACTCGCAGAGCCCTTGCCTGGTGATAGATGTCGTTGAGACGACACCTTCTAATATTATCTAGGCATAAAACGCTAAAAAGAGGTTAGCCCAAGTAGAGCAATGCACAGTATTTGAGGAAAGGATAAAGTCATATAGAACCAACCTAAAATATTGTGCATTTTACAACAGAAGCCTCAACTGTAAAATAATTTTGATTAAGTACTTCCATGACATAAGTCAACACAAGTCAACATTATTCATAACTTCTTTTATGGAATAGTATGCAACCCAACAAATTATTTTATCACTTTTCTGATGGAAACCATCAAATTCCAATAGAAATTGACAGAATTTTAAACAAAATAAATTTGTTTAGATTGTAAACCAGAATTTCAAGGTCAGCATCCAATTTCTGAAGGGCAAATTGCACCTACAGTTCCTGAGTCCTCCTGAAGTTTCAATTTTATCCATGTTCCATTAAAGTGAGAAGTGAGTAAGCGTCAAGCTAACTTACATTAGCAGCCACATCAACTTAAATTGAGTATAGCAAACACATCAGCTTACATGCTAGCCTTTTTGTGATGGCCAAGCTGAAGTTGATGGCATCAGCTGGAGTTGAGTGATAGTGATGCTTACTGCTGGCCATGTTGATATCACGTCACTCAAAACTGAATATAATAAAAAGGATGCTACGATCATCTCAAACCCTAAGCTACCTAAAATAAGCAGCCCTCTCCCGAGTATATTAGCATTATTTACTTAGTAGATAAGGAGAAAATTATTTAACAAATCTTAGCAGATTAAAGGACAATTTGGTTGCACATAATTGAAACTGCACTGCATTTCAAGCTGCATGCAAACTCAAATCCTATGTTTAGTTTGGTGCAATTGAGTCCGACTGTTCCAGTTGGAACTACACAAGGAGGCTCAAATGATGTAGTTGTAACTACACATAAGTTGGTTGCAGTTCCAACTACAACAGCTGGTAAGAGATTGGATCCCCCACTAATTAAGAATAACAAATAAATATAGGTAAATAAATTCATTAACAATAAATAGATATATACTAGTATAGATTTAAAAATAAATTTATATACTCAATATTTATAAATAGTAATAATGATGCTTGTGCATCGTATGCTTTACATAAAAAATTAAAATTTTAGAAAATAACAGTTTCATTTCAAATATAAAAACTAGTTTGTTTGTACGTTTTGATAGAGTTTGATTACATACGTTATTTTAATAAATTTTAATTAATTATAGCTTTTCAATTTCACAAAAAAAAAAGTAGAGAAAAGAGTAGTAGATTTTTAAAAAAAAGTTTGGTTTATGTATTAAAGTTAAATAGATTGAAAATTTTAGGGTAAAATGTATGGACACCCCTAAACTTTCCCGCTTTTGCAACAAGACCCTAAACTTTCAATTTTGGAAAATAACCTCTTGAACTTCACTATATTTTGCAATTTACTGTTCTGCCGCATAGCGTCAAAGAATTAATGGAGATGGGCACGCGTGGCAATCACGTGATCTGCTTTCTAGACCAAACCTTGGAGAATATAAAACATAAGCATCTTCTTCTTTATGGAAGGATTGGAGATGGCCCCATGGATGATATCAAATTTTTGTTTATCTTTGTATGGAACAAGTAAATATTTGATAAGGAATTCTTTTTTTTCCCCCTGCTATATGCATATGTATGAAAGGTCTATTATTTACAAAGCAAATATTCTTGGGAGGACTAAGAACAATAAATTCCTTATGAAGTTAGAGCAAGTATTTTTCAAGAATATGTTCCATTCATTTTTTATATCAGTTTTGAGCCCCATTTGGAGATGAAAAGGAGGAAAAAGTAGCACATGCAATTACCGCTTATTCCCATCTCCATTAATTTTTTGATGCCAAGCAAGCATAAGGTAGATTGCAAAGTATAGTGAAACTCAAAGGGTTATTTTCCAAAATTGGAAGTTCAAAGGCCTCTTTGCAAAAGCGGGAAAGTTTGGGGGATGTCTATACATTTTATCCAAAACTATAGAGTTGAAAATTTTTTGAAAAATGTAAATATATTATATTAATATCCAGTCACTTATTTATAGATATTAAGTTTAAATGATTGACATATGATTATTTTATTTGTAGCGGAGGTAATCTCACCACTTTATGCAAAAGATGAGAATATTCACAAATATAATTATTATCTTTACACTACTAAACAAAGGACATGTAATTACAGCACTAGCAACTGTATAGAACCAAACAAACTTGGTGTAGTTAAAACTGCTGTATTTTTAGGTGTATGATTTTCCAACTATACTGTATTTGCAATTGCATCCAACCAAACGGGTCATGAGAGTAGTTTTAATTTATCCTCTCCATATTGGGTTTTCTTATCATATTAGGATTATTATACTGATCCCAAGCTTATAAGTTATAGATAAGAGGTCTCTCCTCTTTTATATTCCATGGTTATTTAAATTAATAGAGAAAAGTTTCTTCTCAATAGGCTTCTAGCTTAGGCAAAGTTAAATGAGGAGTTCCCTCTTCCTTTAGAGCAGATAGGCTACTGATAGATATGTTAAAATCTATCAAAGGGCTTAGAACAATTATCAGAATTCAAGGTGTCACTTGTCCACTTAAAAAATACAAAGACGACAGTGAAACTTTAAACAACTTACAAGGAAAAAGTTAGCAACTTTTTTCATTTCGTAATGCGGTAATCAGGCAAGCATTTTTTCCTCAAGAAAGTTAAAAACATGCAAACAAATTAAAACACCGACATATCTTGAAATATAGACTTTTCAGTGCTATAAAGGTTAAGCAACTGGAATATTAGTCAATTTTTTACTTTTTCACAGCAAGTTTTGGCATCAAGCTCTAAGTTAGCTTCACTTTGTGCTCTTCTTGACGTACTCAAGGTAAGTTAGGTAGGACAAATGAGTAAAAACTAAACATAATAAAATTGTTCACTCTCATCCACCCACGCTTGCACTTATTTGTAAGTTAGAAAATAGAAGTGAGAGAAATGTAAAGCCCAATACACCAAACAAAGAGCATACCATAGTCACCTACTCGGCCTAAGGCACTTAGCTAGGTGCAAAGATAAGTGCTCAGCCTTAAAGGTGGTAAGGTGCTGATGGGGTTTATCTTGATCGAGCGTCCAAGTTAGCGAGACACTCGCATTTGGCAACAATGTTTTGGGCAAAGTTTACACAGCCATAATTTTGACCTTCTGTACATGCTTTGCTCTCGATAATTATAGCTTTAGTTGTTCCATCATTACATTACACTTCTCTTCAATGCTAGGTTCCTTCAATAATTAAATTTCTTTATGACTGGATTCCGGTCAGTATTGTTTCTAATTAGGATGCATCAAGGAATCAACCAGTCATATATTACAACCTCTTTCCCAGATCGGACAATCATTAAGAGAATGAGTTATAAGTTGGATTGATTGATTTGCAAATGGTAGCAATTTTATATGATCCTAATGTGATTGTTTGATCCGAAACTTTTGCCCTACAAGAACTCAAAATACGGGTTGTAGATTGACCATGCTACCAGCAAACAGGAAAAATCAACAAAATTTAGTCAATTTGATGAATTAACTTACTAGTAGAACTGGGGTTCCAACCAGGTAAGTGCTGCCTTGCTTTTCCCTTCCAAGCTTCCTCAAACCCAGCAAGCTCATCTAAAGAAGGAAAATATATGAATACATAAAATAGAAAAACGAAAGGGAGACATACAAACATCTTTTAGGTATACAAACATCATTCAGCTTTTAAGAGTTCAAACCTTCATTCAGGTTGTGCAATGTCTGCATAGTGTCAACTCTTCCATCAGAGTTCAGTTTCCTTGTCACTGAATGCCCCTGCAAAGCCAACAACATCTGATAAATTTAGTGAAATCCTACCTCACCACTGAATTGATGGATAAAATATATTTCACTCAGTGTACAAAGGAACTATGCAGCAACACAAACAAGAAATATGACAGAAAAGGAGAGCTTAGTAGCACTGGATGACCTTGTCACGAATTCCTCGAGATATTCTATGGGTGGCCCTGCCAGTTGTGGTATCTGCCTCTTTACTTTCTTCGACAGTAACCTAATAAAACAAAAAATATATATATACATGTGAGCGACACCATTAAATCATGACACATCCTTAACTCATCTCAACTCAACCTTAACCCACTTTGCAAAGACTATTGTAGTGTGACCAGGCACTGGTACTAACTTCTCCATTATGAATATTTCTGATCCCATGTGCACAAAATCATGTTGTATGTGAACGCTCTGGAGGTAAAAATGAACAGGTTGCTTTTTCTACTACATAAGAATTCGTGCAGTGCTGCAATACAAAGTTTATGTATCAATGTGTGATCCTATTGGACAAAGGTCCAAAACATCCATATAAGAATGGCCTCAATACCTAGTAGAGCAACAATTCTATGCAACATTCCTAACTAGGCCTATGTAGGGTCATCACCAATCTGTCATGTTGCAACAGATCAGGAAAGCAATAAGCGACCACCAAAGTTACTTACTCCATCACCACCAGTTCTTCTTGTCGTGGATGAAGTATAATAAGAAGCATTACGACCACCATAAGTCACAGTTGAGCTCTGGAAAGTATAAGCATGAGCTTTTGATCGCGAGGTACTAGCTCTCTGAAACTCGTTCTTATACTCCATAAGTCGGCTCCTTTTCTCTGCAGATAAAACAAGCAAAGAGGGAGTTCAGCATTTATCCTATAGCCGTTTATCGTCAAATATCAACCTCTGCACATAGGTAATAATTGTAACAGCACTGCAACAGAACTAAAAGCTCACTAAGAAATATACAGGTGTAGACCACAAACTAAGTTCCATCTATTTGCAAGTTTACACACTGCGTTCGATAAGGTTAAGGTGCCCCTCTAACATATTTCCAAATCCAAGTTGGTCCATCTACTCAAACCGGCACAAAGAAAACCTACTAGCTTTATAGTAATACCGCAGAGCATTTCCGCTGATCAAATACGGATTCAAATAAACCAGTCGACCATTACAAGATAAGTTACAAAGAAAAGATCAACAGAAACACTGACTAATAAAAAGTCGACCATAGTTAGTAGTCCATTCAAACCAACAGGCGAGCCAAATAATAACTGGGAAGAAGTCAGATGCTTCTTTCTGCAGCGAATTAAAATCAGCAAAAATTATCCACCTTCCGTTTCTTCAACAGGGTGCTGGACATCAGGCTCCTCACTCGACCGCGAATGCTTTCGGGGGTTATCTTTCTTGTCCTTGTGAATCTTCTCTTCCTCATCTTCTTCTTCATCATCAGAGTTCAGCTCCTTGATGACCGGACCCCTGGGTTTACTCGGAGGCGGAGCTTGCTCAATGAATCCGGTATTGCCCGTGTCTCCGAGGATGCCCGGCCTCGGGTCAAACATGCTCGGGCCCATCAGGTACCCAAAGGGCCGAGTAAAGAAGGGGTCATCAAAAGGATTCCTCCCACCAAAGAAGCTAGATATGAGGCTACCAGTACCAGGTCTCCCAAAACCCCCAAATCCAGCAAATGGATCCCCAAACCCAAATAAATCATCCCTCCCGCCACCAAACCCAGTAAAAGGATCCCCAAATCCGAAGAAATCATTCCTCCCCCCTCCTCTCCTCTCCATATTTCCCGTGCAGATCTCTGCGGAGATACAAGAACGCAGCTAAGAAGCGATTTTATTATGTTACTTATGTTTTCTGGAAGAAAACCTAATCTTAATTCAGAAGCAAAAGAGAATCCAAAGGAAGATCGGCAACAATTAAAACAAAATCAAACAAATTCTTACGTCTTCCAAAGGTCAATAGTAAATATGAACCCCAGTACGAAGCAAATTGTTGATTATGATGCACGCTACCCGCCTAGGCCCCGTTAAAAGTTCGACACCTCAAATTTCATTTATAAATAAATTGATTGATAAATCATCGTACACAAGAGAAAACTTTTTAAAATCGACGATAACTAGATCGAATTGACCCGAAACAGCACGCGCAGCCGACCTGGAGGGCAAAAAAAAAAAAAAAAAAAAAAGGGGCGGTTATAGATTTTTTTTTCTCTCTGTTTCCCCTGGGAAAGAAGAATTGGCGAAGTGCGCGAATACTCTAGAAAAAGTGGCACGCGTCTTGTGCAGCAGCGCTGTCGTCCAGCAACCTTAGGGCCTATCTGCCGAACTTTGACAAACTGATTTGTGTAGTAGTGATTTTGATATGGAAGAATTAGTGATTTTAATTTCGATAAAAAGCTGTAGAATATTTTACTGAATTTAGATAAAAGTAATTTTTTTAAAATAATTTATTAATGCTGTTTGGTAAAAAAAAAAAAAAATTGATATTTATCTATATTAATATTTTTACTAAATCTTATATTAAAATAATTTAAAATTTGAATTTATATTTAAATTTTAATATTTAAATTTAAATTTCAAATTTGCATAAAAAATAAATTTGAAATTTCAAAATTTTAAATTTAAATTTAAATTTTTAATTTTGAATTTTAAATTTAAATTTAAATTTTTAATTTTTCAATATCAATTTAAAATTTGAATTTCAAATTTTAAATTTGAAATTTAAGATTTGACATTTGAAATTCAAAATCTAAAATTTAAAATTTAATTTAAAACTCAAATTTTAAATTTTAAATTTTAAATTTTAAATTTTGAATTTTGAATTTTCAAATCTTAAATTTTCAATTTTCAATTTTCAATTTAAAATGTAAAATTTAAAATTTAAAATTTAAGATTTGAACATTCAAAATTTAAAATCTAAAATTTGAGTTTTAAATTAAGTTTTAAATTTTAAATTTTGAATTTCAAATTTCAATCTTGAATTTTAAATTTGAAATTTTAAATTTAGAATTTAAATTTGAAATTCAAATTTTAAATTTAGATTGGAAAATTAAAAATTTAAATTTGAATTTTTTTTGAAGTTTGTAATTTAAAAGTAAAATTAAATTTTAAATTTTAAATTTTGTAATTTGAAAATTAAAACTTGTAATTCTAAATTTTAAATTTTTAAATTTTTAAATGTAAGTTTTAAAATCTGAAATGTCAAAATTTAAATTTTATCTTAAAATATTAAAATTTAAAATTTTGAATTTTAAAATTTAAAATTTGAGATTTGAAACTTCAAGCTATGGGAGGTAGGGCAAGGAAGGCTTTTGAATAGCTTGAATGTTAGGACCCAGCCCACTAGCAACAATAACTCGTTGGGCCCAAACACCGGCCCAAAATTCTTAAGCTCAGTTATTATTAGTAGTGTCTAAGTCTCTAATATACCCAATCACATCTCCATTTCTATCCGATGTGGGATTAAATCACACACACAGCCTAAGATCACCAGGCGATGTGAGATGCATCTCGCTAGTCTTGTCATCCAGACCCTGGTATAGCCGGTCACCTTGTCATACAGATTCCGGCATAGCCTATCACCTTGTCTTTCAGACCCTAGCTCAGCCGAAACTAGCCACACATTTTCGGCCGGTGATTGGCTCTGATACTAAATGTTACGACTCAGCCCACTAGCAACAATAACTCGTTGGGCCCAAACACCGGCCCAAAATGCTTAAACCCACTTATTATTACTAGTGTCTAAGCCTCTAATATACCCAATCACATCTCCATTCCTATCCGATGTGGGATTATTGGGGTGTGACATTAAACGTCCACAGGTGCAGTGTAATGTACCGGATTCTTAATATAAAAGTAAGTGTAAATAAAAATAGTATAAGATACTATTTTTATTGGACTTAAAGAAGTAAAATGTAAGTCATAATGACTTGTGCTGAAATTTAAATGGAAACAGAAAATTTAGAATTTTCTGTAAAGAACGGGATTGATATTTTAGCAGAAAATTCACAGTGTCAGAAAATTATAAAAATCTGGAAATATGTCGGGATTATTTTTGTGATGCTAGATTTAAAGTTTCATATCATTCCGACACTCGGAAAGTGGAAAATAAAATCTTACTGCTATCTGCCAGAGATTTTAGTCGGTAGGGCTTTCGGTGACCAAAAAATGGTCGAAACTGAGAAGTTAAGATATCGTTCTTCTTATTAACTTAAACCGAGCCTAACTGTCACATTTGAGAGAAAACGGAGATTCGGAAGGGCTCCGGCGAAAAGTAACAGATTCTGAGCTGCTAAACTGAAATTGTGTTAATGTTGGGGTGGAGGTTGACTATACAAGGGGTTTCTTCTCCCTTTTCTTCTTCTTCCCAGCCGACACACACACACACACACACACGTATGGAGAGGGAGAGAGAAACCTTCCCTTTCGCTCTCTAGATATCAACATACTCTCTTTATCTTACTCTCCCAAATTAAGAGGCTTGGCAGAGAGCAGGCTTGGAAACGCGTGTGGAGCGTCGGATCGGGTCTTCGTGCGCCCGGTTGAGCGGCGTGCTTTCTACTCGGCGTTCGCAATTCGGTAAGTGTTTAGGATTTGGCTAAATCCTTTATACTTAGTGTTTTAGTAGCCTCTATAGTGTCTCTAACATGTTTTCTCCATTTAATTTGGGTTATTTGGGGACTATGCATATGCTAGGGTTAGAATGAGGATTTTGGGGTTTTGGAGTAAATGAGGATTTTGATCTAATTAAACCCTTTTGTTCTCTAATTGAAGGTTAGAGAAGAGCCATTGATGACCCTAGGTCGCGGATTAGCTGGCGTTCGGTTGCCGATTGCGAATTCGAGCCGAACTGGGTATCGTATGTCGCGGGAGCCCAATTGCAAGTGTCGACAAGCAATCGGAAAGCGTTGCGAGGTGGGTTGTGCTCACCGAAGATATTAACTCACTTCCATGTCGAAGTGGAGTGTTGTTTATCATTGATGCATATAATCGTAGTTAGTTGCAAAACATGTGGTTGCATGAGATGAATGTTATGATTGAACTATCATAGATGATAATGATGATGCATGGTTACTATTGATGCATGTATGTATATTTGGTAGGTTGTACATGATAATGTGAATGTAGGAATCATATATGCTTGATGTTGTTACCTACTATGAGATGCTATATGAATGCATGACATAGAGGCTATATGAATGCGTGAGATGGAATATGCATGTTGATATATTGTGGATTATGTTAGATGAATATGCATGATGATATGCTGTAGCATGTGCCAGATTCATGTAAATGTGAACTTGAGTCGATAACTCTAGGTTGATTAGAGAGTTCGACATTGGAAAACAAGAACATGAAAACTATATTACTCGATGTGGACGAGTAGAATGTCAAGTAGATCGAGTGGCATTTGGACTAGTGTAGTAGAGACACTGTGACATGAACATAGGGATAGATGATTTCCCGAGTTGTGGATATGTGCCACGTGAACCTTGTGTAGTAGAGACACTTGTGGCATGAGTATTGGGATTAGTGGATTTCCCGTGTTGTTGTTAACCCTACTAGACAGGGTATCCTCGAGTGAGAGGATTGGATCATACTCACATAGTCTGTTTGACCTTAGCGTGGTGGCTCCACCCAAGTAGTGAGCTCCTGAGTAGTAGTCGCGTTTGGGTAACTTGATTACCCAGCAGGCGATCTCGGGTGTGTGTAGCGCATAGTCTCCTCACCTATGAGATTTGAGATGTCAGTTGGGCGTAACCTTACGGTTAGCGAGTGAGATTGGGTGACATACATTATGAGCCATGAATGAATCCCAGTAGAGTGGATTTGCATCCCAGTTGGCATCCCAGTTGATTGGATTTAAGGCTGAGGTGCATGTGAGACGTCCTTCACCTCGAGCCTGGTTTTACACGGTATTCCGCAGATGATTGACTCGAGGTCGAGTCGGGTGGCTAGCTTGGTTAAGGCAGAAGAAACCTTAAAAGCAAAGGGCAAATGATATGGATCAAAGGTAGATGAAACCTTATGAGCAGAGTTATAATTGACATGAATCTAAGATAGAGGAAAACTTAAAAGTCAATTGGATGAACTATGAATAGCAAGATTGAAAGTAGAATCGGTCGATCTACTTAGCTTATTGCATGTTGAGTTGCATAGTTGCACGATTTGCATTGTTGCGTGTTGAGAGGCATAACATGTATTTTAATACTTGCATATATATCTGTTCGATATCTGTTGAACTAACATATTGCAGTGCCTTCTTGGGACCTGGTGGGTCGTGCTCTTCCCTTGGGTGGCCGTACCCACTGGGAACTATGGACAATAGTTCTCACCCCATGTTGTTTTGGGGATTACAGGTTCACACGCAAGCGGCGCGGCGGCGCGTGGAAAGGGCGTACCTCCGTAGATAGCGCTCTACCACTGAGACTAGAGATAGCAATACCCCGAGTCAGCCTAGCTAGGGGTGTATAAAAGAAGGAAAACAATATTGTAATAATCTTGATTGTATTTGGAAGAAAAGAAAACGAAAATGTAATATGTAAAACGCATGTGGTGTGAATGCTTGTAATAGCTTAGTATTTGACATGAAAAAAAAAATAATATTGGAGCCAATAATTATAATTCACAATAGACCCATTCATGGATGCGAGTTGGTGGGCCTTATTAAAGCCCTTTAAAATTTTAGGCCTATATAATAATTCGGGTCTCATTTCAGCCCATTGATTATTATTATTTGTGCCCAACAAATTTCATTAAAGTGGGCTCGATCAATGACGGTTCATATCCACACTCTAGAAAATATCTATTATCCTAACAACCCCATTCGAAACTCTATTTCAAATCACAACCGATTCAAAATTTGATTTTGGATTTCGAATTCCTAACCAACTCCCAAAACAACTTCCAACAAATCACAACTGATTCAAAATTCGATTTCGAATTTCGAATTCCCAGCCAACTCCCAAAAATCTCCCAACCAACCACATTTATTCAAATTTTGAATACCTATCTATCGAACAATCGATTCAAAATTCGATTTCGAATTTCGAATTCCCAGCCAACCCCCAAAATATTTTCCAACCATCCAACAACCGATTCAAAATTTGAATCTCTAATCGACTCCTCAAAATATCTCTCGCCGCCCCTTTTATTTTATTATAAATATGAGAATAAAAATCAATGCGGACGACGATGAAAAAAAAAAAGAGGAGAGAACAAATACATACGGAGAGACGATAGCAATAGAGAGAGATTACGATAAAAAGATGAGAGATAATATTCAAAGGATGAGAGATCGCCGAGCTGCGAAAAGGAGGAGAGATCGCCAAGACGCGGAAAGGAGGAGAGATCGCCGAGCCGCTTCATCCAATCGGCTATCTGATCAACAAGTAAAGAAAAAAAAAGAAAGAAGAAAAAAGAAAAAAATATAATAAAACATGTCAAAAAAAATTTTAAAAAAAATCTCTTTTCTTCCCCCCATTTCTTTTTTTTTTTAGGTCCTGCTACCGTAGTCATCCATACCATCTAGACGGTTTCGATGGGAGTGTGGAGGGGAACCAATGGCTCCCCGTTTCTTCGGACCTCTCAATACCCCATTCGAAGCTGTTAATTGATGGAATGGGTGACCTACATTGTTGTGACCACCTTGAGCATCGCCGGTTCAATATTTTCGAAAGAAGAGGAGAGAGGAATCTTCAATTCTCCGTTTCTTCGGACCATTCAACATCTTTCGAAAATGTCAAATCAAATCCGACGGCCGAACAGATCCGCGCCACCGTCATCATCTTCATCGACGTCATCTCCAGCATCGCCGGTTTGATATTTTTGAAAAAAGAGGGAAAGGGAATCTTTGATTCCCCGTTTCTTCGGACCTTTCAACATCTTTCGAAAATATCAAATCAAATCCGCCGGCCGTTAAGATCTATGCCACCGTCATCATCTTCGCCCTGTCACGCCCCGGGACCCAGCGGAGGCCTGCCCGGTGCGTGTCCAGACCCGCCATATGCCAACAATATCTAAGACATCTAGAATAAAGCGATAAATAAAACAAGTATAACGAGTAATTAGAGATATCATAGTATACAACATCTAGAATCTAATGACAAGAAGAGCAGTAAAAGAACTAAACAACTAAAACAATCCACAGATAGGTACATCATAACATCTCAAGTACAAGTGCGAGATATACAAAAATGGCGGTCTCTATACACGGGCACAGAACTCGCTCTCTCTCCAACTATACAAAAGGAAAGATAACTACCTAACAGTAAAGATCCTCGCGATCTAGCTAGACGCGACCCCTTTGCCGCGATCCCTAGTCTCTGCCGGTGCGGATGGCTCTAAAATAAAAACCACAAAACAGGGGCGTGAGAACTATTAACAATAGTTCCCAGTGGGCAACCGCTGACCTCAGCGAAATACTCCACTAGGCTATAGAAGCAAAAATGAGATTATTCTAACAGTTAGCCGAAAAGAATAGGATGAATAATAAACATGAATTAAACTTGCTAACTATTATGCCACTACTTAGCATGAAGTTCCACAATTGCAATAGCTAACCTAACATGAGTAAGTATATCACATGAATATACTAGTATGCTCTAAATATGTCTAACAAGTATACTACTATGCACAAACAAGGCTACCAAGTATACTATCATGTCTAAGCAAGTAACCATATATCCAATAGTAAGCCCCAAGCATGACCCAAGACTCCAACTACTATAAGCTATCTAGTAGTGATTGTCATAATAAAGGTTTATTGTTAATCCAATTTCATCTTAGGACCTACACAAGTGTAGTCTGACTTGTGCCGCCTAAATGCCCGTGGAAGCCCCAACATTCCCACTGTAGGAATGAGTATATCCCACCCGGCCCAGTAGGCTTCTCAATACCGCACGACCGAGCATAAGTCGCGTAGGCTAACTCCGAGTGCCGGCTTGTAGGGAGCGACCCTCACAAGCATATGCGAATGAACACAAATGGCAAGTAAGCATAATCAACCGTCTCAAGTTCGATGTCATCATGTCTCAACATGGTATAAATACTAGCAACCCCGAAGGTCTAGTTTTATGTCATAATGTAAAGTTCAACCATTTACTATATCTAATGCCACTTCATGACATTAGGTTTACTATGTAAAGCATAATCCAAGTCTAATGCCTCTTTATGACATTATACTTTCTCCTATATCCAACATGAGTTCTAAGTCCAAGAGCATATTGTACTTGTCATTTTCACTACATGAAACATGATCCCAAGCCACATATAAGGATACTATCCATATGCATGATTCCAATATATTTAACTCTCTACTACATAGAGGTCCAAATTTTCATTGTATATAATATGTGCATTTCAAGTATTCTAAAATTTACATATGCTCTATTTAGTATGAATATGTATGATTTTTTATTTTACAATATTAAAAATGACATAGGTGAGATTTTCTCATTTCGGTGAGGTTAAACCCACCGAGACTCCTCGGATCCCCTTCGTTTGTGCCGACGAAGGTGTCCACAAGTCTCCTAGCTCCCTAAAGGTAATATTAAGAGAATTAGACAAAACAAACGAACACCCGAGGTGTTCAACTCAAATCAACCCAAGAATAAGGCAAAACTCACTTAAATATAGAAAAAACCCTCTCAAATTCTAAATAGAAGCTAGAGCCCTTCTAATCCACCCCAACGAGATATTCTACACCTATCAATTAAGCCCCAAAAACTACCAATCAAAAATCCCCAAATAAACCCTAGATTTCTCATTTCTAAGGTTTCATCTCAAGAAATCCACCAAAATATGAATCTAATGGAAGAAACATGTTACTAACCTCTCCAAAGCTTCAAATCAAGGAAAAAAGTGAGCTAGGGTTGAAGATCTTCCCTTAAATGAGCTCCAATCCTCAATCCAATGCTTATCTAAGGTGGAAAAACCAACAAAGAGCAAAAAGAAGCAAAAAGAGGAGATCAAACCAAGCTAAAACACAAGAAAAATAGGAGAAAACCAAGGGAGAGGGGTCTCACCTGTGTCCTCCACGGTTTAGGGCTCAAATGAGCCATCTAGGACCAGTGGCGGGTTATATAGAGAGGTAACAATCTCAAAAAAACCGTCCAACAACGTGCAGACTGCATCTGCACTACGTACTGGTACACAGGAAAGAGTACCGGTACCAAGCTACAGACTGCGCAAACCCGAGCCTCGGGTTCGCAGAAAAATACACTGGGTATCGGTACCAGCCCGATGCAATATCGGTACCAGGTCCAGTTCCGGTACGAGCCTGATGCAGTAACGGTACTCTGCTCTGGAGAGTCCAACCCGAGAGCAGCCTAAAATCTTCACTTTAGAGATTTTAGTGCTAAGTTTTAAATCTCGATTCTCGGAATTCGAGCCATAGGTCGGAACACTGTCAACGACCCTTCAGAAAACCTTGAAAAGTTTGGAACACGGATCAAACACTCGAACCTCATAATTTGCAAAAGTTCAGTGCGTTATAGCCGCCGTCACCTCCAACCTTATCAGTTCGGTGTTTTCGAAAGAAGAGGAGAGGGGAATCAAAGATTCCCCATTTCTTCGGACCCTTCAATCCCTTTCGAAAACATTGAATCAATCCACGAAACTTTCAAACCAGTTCAGATTCAAGCCAAATCGAGATCAAGCGGGGATTTCTTCGGACCCCAAATCAAGATCAAAAAGAGGATTTCTTCATACCCCAAATCCAAATCAAATGGGGATTTCTTCGGACCCCAAATCAAGATCAAAACGGGGATTTCTTGGGACCCCAAATCGAGATCAAGCGGAGATTTCTTCGAACCCTAAATCGAGATCAAATGAGGATTTTTCTTCCCGGACCCCAAAAATCGAAAAATTCAAAACGAAATCAAACGGGAATTTCTTCAGACCCCAAATCAAGATCAAAACGGGGATTTCTTCGGACCCCATATCAAGATCAAGCGGGGATTTTTTCGGACCCCAAATCGAGATCAAACGGGAATTTCTTCGGACCCCAAATCGAAATCAAACGGGAATTTCTTCGGACCCCAAATGAAGATCAAAAAGGGGATTTCTTCGGACCCCCAATCGAGATCAAAACGGAGATTTCTTCGGACCCCAAATCAAAATCAAACGGGAATTTCTTCGAACCCTAAATCAAGATCAAAACGGGGATTTCTTTGGACCCGAAATCGAAATCAAATGGGGATTTCTTCGGACCCAAAATCAAATTACGAAATCAAATAGGGATTTCTTCGGACCCCAAATCGAAATCAAACGAGGATTTTTTCGGACCCCAAATTAAATTGCGAAATCAAAAGGGGATTTTTTCGCATCCAAATCAAATTAGAATCAAAAGGGGATTTCTTCGGACCCCAAGTCAACTTACAAAATCAAAAAGGGATTTCTTCGGACCCCAAATCAAATTGCAAAATCAAAAGAGGATTTCCTCGGACCCGAAATAGAATTGAAAAGAAAACTAAGTCCACAAATAAAATCCAAATCCAAACCCAAACCAAGTCCACAAATAAAAAACCAAAACCCAAATCAAAAACCAAAACCAAAACCCAAATCCAAATTGAAAAACAAAACCCAAACCCGAAACCCATGTCAAGTCCACAAATAAAATTCAAACCAAAATAAAAAACCCAAACCGAAAACCCAAATCAAATCCCCCAAACTAAAACCAAGTCTACAAATAAAACCCAAAAGCAAATACAGACCACAGATAAACCCAAAACCACTCCAATCCACAAATAAAATCCCAAACTCAAATCCAATCCGGACCACAAATAGAACCCAAACCCGACTTCCAACTAGGATTCATATCCAAGTTCATGAACCAAATCCTATAAACCATGAACCAAGTTCGTGAACCAAACACCACGAACCATACCCAAGTTTATGAACCCAAGTCCCATAAATCACGAACCAAGTTCGTGAACCAAACACCACGAACCATACCCAAGTTCATAAACCAAATCCCATAAACTATGAACCAAGTTCATGAAGCTTATCCAAGTTTGTGAATCCCATGAACCATATCGAAGTTCATGAACCAAATCCCACATACCTAACCTTATGAACCAAGTTCATGAACCACGAACCAAAACCCCATAAACCATACACCAAGTTCATGAACTATAAACAAAACCCCATAAACCGTACACCAAGTTCATGAACCAAATGAACCAAGTTCATGAATCATGAACCAAGTCTATAAACCAAGTTTATGAACCAAATGAATCAAGTTCATGAACCATGAATCAAGTCCATAAACCAAGTTCATGAATCAAGTGAATCAAGTTCATGAACTATGAACGAAGTCCATAAACCAAGTTTATATACCAAATCCATGAACCAAATCCCATAAACCAAACCTCATGAGCCATACACCAAAAATCTCATGAACCATATATGAATTAAATCATATCCAAAGTTCATCATGAACCTTTTCTACTCTAGCACATATACCTAGAATAAAAATTTAATATCGACTACCCTAATACATATACTTAGGACTAAGTCAATCGCCTTAGCACATATAACTAAGGCAAAATATTTTCAAATCGACAGAGTTCTAAATTATATACTTAGAATTCAGTCAAATGATATCAGATTTATTCGAACTCTAACACATATACTTAGAGTTCATCCGACTAACCCTAAACACATATACTTAGGGTCTAGTCGATCTTTTGCTCTAGCACATATACCTAGAGTGGAAGTCAAATCAAGTTCGACTAGTTCTAACATATATACTTAGAGTCTAGTCAGCCTTTTGCTCTAGCATATCTATCTAGAGTGAAATCCATATCCAATCGAGTTCTAATACATATACTTAGAGCTCATTGAAATTAAATCTGACAAACCCTAACACAATACCTTAGGGCTTAGTCAGATTCTCACTCTAGCATATATAACTAGAGTGAAAAATATATTAAACTCGGTTAATCCTGATACATCCACTCAGGAATTAGCCACTCCTTACCTTCGGGTAACATCAAACCCGACCTACCTCAAGACATATACTTGGGGTTTAGTCACATCTTCATCTTAGAACATACAATTGAGGTGAAACCAAATGTAATTGGACTCTAAAACATATCCTTAGAGCCATTAGAGCCTAATATCAACTAGATCTTAATATGCATACTTGAGACCTAGTCAACCTCAAATCCGGCTGAATCCTAACACATATACATAAGATTCGACCGATCATTCAGATACAATTCATCACATCCCATCTATAAAGGTCTCTTAATAGAAGGTGCCCCAATGCTTAGGGGGTAATTAACAATAGATGCTTGCCTCTATTGGAAGCCATGGACCGGCAATACTTGATACCCATATACATCAAATACCAATCTAAATCATGAATACTACTCCATGGCAAAACCCATCGACCGTGCGAGGTGCGTCATTCGTGGTGGCAGACAAAATGGCACACCCGGTGGGACCTAGTTTCTCCTTCCATCTTCGAGACCTTAAAAAAAAAGGTCCTAATTGCTACCTTTTTGCATCAGGAAATGGCACCAACATCAAAGAACGTTGTCGCTGCATTAACAAACTCAATGATATTGGATACGGGTTCGCGAGTCTGCTTGCCTACATCCGTCCTGACTTTTGGAACTCCAGGTGCTTCAATCCAATTTGGCACCATTCTAGAAGATGTTCGAGCTACTGTTATGGCTCAAACTTTTGCTACTACTGGGGGCATGACCACTTCGGCCGCCCCTTCACAGGATGTATCCAATGTCGTCATTCCTCGGCTGCCATCTTGAGGAAGACGACCCAATGTGGTCATCCCCAGCCCTCCTCTCCGATAGGCGAACGACTCACTTACGAACCTGCATCCAAGAGGATAGAGTTTGAAGGAAGATTGATATTCCCAAATGGCAGAGTGCAGAAAGCATCAGTATTCGATAGGCTGGCGCTTTCTAATGGTACTAAAACCACTATTCCTCCGACAATAGCGTCTTTTAAGAGGAATAACCACCATCAACTCCACAGAGGAAAAGTTACAGGGGGCAAGGACAATAACATTCAAGAGCCCCAAATGATCCAATCAACATTTCCGACCCACAACTCCTTCGCCCCATTGGAGCTTGTGAAAAAGAATGCAATAACCGCTGTTTTACAGCCGACAATAAAAATGAATCAGCTAGAAGTTTCGAAGATGATGTCAAGAACATCAAAAGAAAAATATTTCTAAAAGAATCTACAAGGCCTATAAGGCCATTAAGGGACGAATGGAAAAGTTGGGAGCTCAAAAGCAATCGTTACCACTATGTAACAAAGTGTGGGTACGAAAAGAATTTGTCCCAATGACTAAGGACTCATGTGAGAAGAATGAAAATATGGTGGTCCATACTGGTTGGACACCAAGAGCTCGATCAAGCAGAGGAGCAAGAGACATTGAATCAGATGCTTACTAGAGCTGCCGCTCGTAGAAAGGGGGTAGCGAGACAAAATGACCCAAGGTCATCTAACCTCCAAAGGTTACCAGCGGACTCGTCCTTACCTGACGATCCTCATGATGAGGACGAAGAAGAATCAGTTTTCATGGCCAATGATCCAAAAGATGCCATGATTGCATCTTTAAAAAGACAAATTGATGAAAAAGATAGAGATATAATTAATCTCTACAAAAAGATGGATGAAGTTATAGGGCTGCTACTGAATGTGCAGTCCAATCTTGAAAATCAACGAAACCAAACTACACCGCAGTCAGATGAAGTGCGTCCAAATGTATCACAATCAATGAATACACTGCAGCCAGCTCAGACAACGCCTTCTGTCGCACTGCAGCCTGCACCAGCGGAACCACACAACCACCAAGGCAATTTTCTTATGACAAAAGAAGAGATCCAGGAGCTGATCTTATCGCAACTCAAACAAACAATTGATGAGGCGGCTCCAAAACGAAAAAGCAGGGGGCATCTATACCCTATAGAATACGATGGCATCCCATTTCCTGATGGATATATCGTCCCCAAATTCAAGACATTTTATGGTATAGGTAACCCTGATCAACACTTGGCACACTTTAGAGCCATGTGGGGAAATACTAGAGGCAATAGTGCACTCCTCTTACGTCAATTCCCTCAAAGTCTTTCAGGGGTGGCATTCGAGTGGTACTATTCTGATGAATCTATCACAACATGGGACGAAATGGAAAAAGCCTTTAGAACTAAATTTGCCACCGTTAGCGATAAGATTACAATAGCTAACATGGTCGCTATAAGAAGAAGGAAAGACGAATCAATGCCGGTATACATCACACGGTGGCGAAATTTGAGCATCAGATGTGAACAACCTATTGAACAGACTCAAGCTGTTGGATTGCTTATGGGTAATGTTGATGATTTGATGGCTCCATTCCTATGTACCACGAAATGTACTACATTTCATGATTTAATATTAAATGTTTCGAGGTTGGAGAGAACAGACCCGCACGCCCTGACGAACTTCCAAACCCAAAAGCCCAAACGGGAAGAAGTCAAAAGAGCTGAACACTTTAAGGTGGTACACATTAATGTGCTGGAGAAAAGAAAGAAAGCTATGACCCTACAGCGGAGCAGGCACCTCTGAAGTCTGAATTAGGTGGAAATAATTTTAAGGGGCTAACTTTTGAAGAAAGAAAGAATAAAATTTATCCCTTCAAAAGAGATAAGGTGAAAAAAATCTTTAGAGATGCCTTAAAGAGTGGCCTTCAACTGCCGAAACCGAAAAAATTAGAAGATGTTGGGAAATCAAATGACCTAAACTACTATTTATATCACTGAATGGTTAGTCACCCCATTGAAGATTGTTGGGTATTCAAAGATTGTGTAGAAAAGCACTATAAAGCTGGCATGATCACCCTTTCTCAAGCTGTGCTTACAGATTCGTCAACTGAAAATACAAATTTTGTGAACATGAAAGATGAAAATAATGAAGAAGAGGATACGCCTCTTCCTGAATTCTGGAATATCTTCTTATCAAAAAAGACTCATAAAATGTTGAAATATTTGAACACAATCCCTGGAATTACATGGAGAAGTCCATTGCATCCGGAAGTTCAGACTTCCTCATCTGAAATAGCACATAGTCCTCCTACTTTAGAAAAGCGAAAAACAATCTTAAAGGAGAGGGTACGAAAATTCGTGAAACTAGCTCAGCCTGAACACAAAAAAGGGGATGAAATACCAGCAGTAACAATACAAGACTTCATAGTAAAAGTATTGGAAGATGCAGAGAGTAAAAAGAAGTATCAAGAAACTGAGATTAAGGAGCTCTTTTGGCTTGAAACATGTAGAGTCGTCTCAGTCAGAAGTGATGAGGACGATCTCCCAGACCGACAGAGAACGCATGGCAGTCAAGATCAATTAGCACAAATGCAAGAGATCATGATCTCGAGTTTTGATAAAATTAATGAAAAATTATTAGATCTGAAGATACAACAGAACATGATGTTTTCCATGATAATTGGAATTGAGGCTAGGGTAGAGCAGGTTATGAAAATGACACCCGCCCCTCAAGCAGTAACCTCTGTTGATGAAAATACCATGATACCTCAACCGTCATGTCGTTAAACTGAGCAAATATAGCCGACAAAATGAGGCCAACATATGTAGTGGGGCCACACTCATTAAACCATATAGTTGAAAGACATATCGCCTCTCAATTGGTCTAAAAGAAAAAAGAAAAAAAGGTGGAGGACATGTTATCTAAATTTTTTAGATAATATGGGTAAAATATGAGCCACCAGAGGACTTGATTGTTCACATCGAACTTCAAGGGTAAAATTATAAAAATTCGTCGGCTGTGGTATAACCCCACAGGCAAAATCGGGATCCCCGCTGTGAGAAAACCTTTCGAGACTCACAGGCAAAAGTTAGGGAAAGACACCTGGTGAAAACCCATATGGGCGCCAAACTACCCAAAATATATTTTGCCTACGACGGAATGCTAACTCACCTTAGGGTCGGTTACGCGCAGCAATTTCGATTACTTCTCGAGGCAAAATAAATAAAAATAATCCATGTTCCCTATTACCCAAAATATATTTTGCCTATGACGGAATGCTAACTCACCTTAGAGTCGGTTATGCGTGGCAATTTCAATTGCTTCTCGAGGCAAAATAAAAAAATAAAACATATTTCCTGATAAAAAAAAAGAAAGGTGGGGGACATGTTATCTAAATTTTTTAGATAATATGGGTAAAATATGAGCCACCAGAGGACTTGATTGTCCACATAGGACTTCAAGGGTAAAATTGTAAAAATTACTCGGCTGTGGTATAACCCCACAGGCAAAATTGGGATCCCCGCTGTGAGAAAACCTTTCGAGACTCACCGGCAAAAGTTAGGAGAAGGTATCTGGTGAAAACCCATATAGGCGCCAGACTGCCCAAAGATCTATTTTGCCGGTGACGGGATGCTAACTCACCTTAGGGTCGATTAGCGCGGCAATTTCGATTGCTTCTCGAGGCAAAATAAATTCATATTCACTAACACCTAATCGACCGCCATATTGTTAAACTGAGCAACCCATATCCAATCGACCGCCATGTCACTAAACTGAGCACATTTATATCAACCGCCATGTCGTTAAACTAAGCAACCCATATCCAATCGACGGCAATGTCACTAAACTGAGCACTGACCGCCATGTCGTTAAACTGAGCAATTAAATTGAATGCATATGGTGCGAAAAAAATCTTAAAAAAAAATGAAAAGAGCGAAGAAACAAAAAGACAAAAAAAAGGTACACCTTTTCGTCCCTTTTCGTTGCGCGCGAAACTCTTATGTCGAAAAGGTGGGGGGCAATTTGTTTGAAGTGAAAAAAAAAAAAAATGGAGCCAATAATTATAATTCACAATAGGCCTATTTATGGATGCGAGTTGGTGGGCCTCATTAAAGCCCTTTAAAATTTTAGACCTATACAATAATTTGGGTCTCATTTCAGCCCATTGATTATTATTATTTGTGCCCAATAAATTTCATTAAAGTGGGGCCAGATCAATGACGGCCCATATCCACACCCTAGAAAATATCTGTTATCCTAACAACCCCATTTGAAATTCGATTTCAAATCACAACCGATTCAAAATTCAATTTTTGATTTCGAATTCCCAACCAACTCCCAAAACAACTTCAAACAAATCACAACCGATTCAAAATTCGATTTCGAATTTCGAATTCCCAGCCAACTCCCAAAAATCTCCCAACCAACCACATTCATTCAAATTTTGAATACCTATCCATCCAACAACCAACTCAAAATTTGATTTTGAATTTCGAATCCCCAACCAACCCCCAAAATATCTTCCAACCATTCAACAACCGATTCAAAATTTGAATCCCTAACCGACTCCTCAAAATATCTCTCGCCGCCTCTTCTATTATAAATATGAGAATAAAAATCAATACGGACGACGATAAAAAAAAGGGGGAGAGAACAAATACATAGGGAGAGACGATAGCAATAGAGAGAGAGATTACGATAAAAAGAGGGGAGATAATATTCAAAGGATAAGAGATCGCCGAGCCGCGGAAAGGAGGAGAGATCGCCGAGATGCGGAAAGGAGTAGAGATTGCCGAGCCGCTTCATCCAATCCGCTATCTAATCAACAGGTAAAGAAAAAAAAGAAAGAAGAAAAAAGAAAAAAATATAATAAAAATGTCAAAAAAAATTTAAAAAAAATATCTTTTCTTCCCCCCTTTTCTTTTTTTTTTTTAGGTCCTGCTACCGTAGTCATCCATACCATCTAGACAGATTCGATGGGAGAGTGGAAGGGAGTCAATGGCTCCCCGTTTCTTCGGACCTCTCAATACCCCATTCGAAGCTGTTAATTGATGGAATGGGTGATCTACATTGCCGTGACCACCTCGAGCATCACCGGTTCAATATTTTCGAAAGAAGAAGGGAGGGGAATCTTCGATTCCCCGTTTCTTCGGACCCTTCAACATCTTTCTAAAATGTCAAATCAAATCCGCCGGCCGTTAAGATCTATGCCACCGTCATCATCTTCGCTGCCGTCATCTCCAACCTTATCGGTTCGGTGTTTTCGAAAGAAAAGGGGAGGGGAATCAAAGATTCTCCGTTTCTTCGGACCCTCAATCCCTTTCGAGAACATTGAATCAATCCACGAAACTTTCAAACTAGTTCAGATTTAAGACAAATCGAGATCAAGCGGGGATTTCTTCGGACCCCAAATCATGATCAAAAAGGGGATTTCTTCGGACCCCAAATCGAAATCAAACGAGGATTTCTTCAGACCCCAAATCAAGATCAAAACGAAAATTTCTTTGGACCCCAAATCGAGATCAAGCGGGGATTTTTTTGGACCCCAAATCGAAATCAAACGGGGATTTCTTCGGACCCCAAATCGAAAAATTTCAAAACGGGGGGATTTCTTCGGACCTGAAATCAAGATCAAAACGATCAAAACGGAGATTTTTTCGGATCCCAAATCAAGATCAAGCGGGGATTTCTTCAGACCCCAAATTAAGATCAAACGGGAATTTCTTCGGACCCCAAATCGAGATCAAACGGAAATTTCTTCGGACCCCAAATTAAGATCAAAAAGGGGATTTCTTCGGACCCCAAATCGAGATCAAAACGGGAATTTCTTCGGACCCCAAATCGAAATCAAACGGGGATTTCTTTGAACCCCAAATCAAGATCAAAAGGGAAATTTCTTCGGACCCCAAATCGAAGTCAAACGAGGATTTCTTCGGACCCCAAATCAAATTGCGAAATCAAACGGGGATTTCTTCGAACCCCAAATCGAAATCAAACGAAAATTTTTTCGGACCCCAAATCAAATTGCGAAATCAAAAGGAGATTTCTTCGGACCCAAATCAAATTAGAATCAAAAGGGGATTTTTTCAGACCCCAAATCAAATTGCAAAATCAAAAAGGAATTTTTTCGAACCCCAAATCGAATTGCAAAATCAAAAGAGAATTTCCTCGGACCCGAAATAGAATTGAGAAGAAAATCAAGTTCACAAATAAAACACAAATCCAAACCCAAACCAAGTCCACAAAAAAAAAACCAAATTCCAAATAAAAAACCAAAACCAAAACCCAAATCCAAACCCAAATACAAACCCAAAACCAAAACCCAAACCCGTAACCCATGTCAAGTCCACAAATAAAATCCAAACCAAAATAAAAAACCCAAACCCAAAACCCAAATCAAAATTTCCAAACCAAAACCAAGTCTACAAATAAAACCCAAAAGCATATACAGTCCACAGATAAACCCAAAACCAATCCAATCCACAAATAAAATCCCGAATTCAAATCCAATCCGGACCACAAATAGAACCCAAACCTGACTTCCAACTAAGATTCATACTCAAGTTCATGAACCAAATCGCATAAACCATGAACCAAGTTCATGAACTAAACACCATGAACCATACCCAAGTTCACGAACCAAATTTCATAAACCATGAACCAAGTTCGTGAACGAAACACCACGAACCATACCCAAGTTCATGAACCCAAGTCCTATAAATCATGAACCAAGTTCGTGAACCAAACACCACGAACCATACCCAAGTGTTTGAGATAAAAAAAAATTTGAATTCAAATTTCAAATTGAAGACATAGAAGGCAAAAAAAATAATATGTGATTTGATTGCTACTTTCCTTAGAGGACTAGGTACCAACAAGGAAAGGGATAAGGGAAATATCGTTGCCTTATTTTCAAAATATTTTGAATTGTTTCCAAAATCGAAGAGATCCTAAAACCCCTACAAATGGGACAATAGAATTCAAAAATAAATCTCTTAGAGAGGGAGGGGGAGATAAAAAAAAAAAAAGAAAAGGATTTTGTCTGCCGCGAACGAACTGGTCCCGCCGTAGGTTGTTTCTAAGGCGAGTGGTCATTCATGGTAGAGATTAAGTTTACTAAAGTTTTATTTTGAAATCAGAATTATAGGTTCATGGCTTTCAACAGACTCAAGAATCTGTTGTTAATTACCCCACACTTTTGGTGTTAAGGAATCCTTGATTAAGAGAGCAAATATAAATGCTGATGATAGAAAGAGATCGTAGTATAAAGATGAACTTGAATTGATATAATTTTCAAGTACATGGCTTAAGCAGGGGTATACCCCCACTGTACATTGATGAAATGCTCAATTTATGGACTTGGCAGTCAGTTAGTCGGTTTGAGCGGAGTTATAGCAGCCGACTTGATTTGAGTAGCTCAGTTTAGCGACGTGGCGGTCGACTTAACTTGAGTAGCTCAGTTAACGATATGGCGGTCGACTTGATTTGAGTCGCTTAGTTTAATGACGTGGCGGTCGGCTTGATTTGGGTAGCTCAGTTTAACGACGTGGCGGTCGGTTTCACCTTGGTTGTATATTCCAAGGTGGAGATGTGACCAGACCCCAAGTATATGTATTGAGGTAAATCGGATTTGATATTACTCGAAAGTAGAGAGTGGCTAATTCCTGAGTGTATGTATCAGGATTAACCGAATATGTTTTTCACTCTAGTTATATATGCTAGAGTGAGAATCTGATTAAGCCCTAAGGTATTGCGTTAGGGTTCGTCGGATTTGATTTCATAAGCTCTAAGTATATGTATTAAAGCTCGATCGGGTAAGGGTTTCACTCTAGGTAGATGTGCTAGAGTAAAAGATTGACTAGACCCTAAGTATATGTATTAGGGCTAGTCGAGCATGATTTGACTTCCACTCTAGGTATATGTGTTAGAGCAAAAAGCTGACTAGACCCTAGGTATATGTGCTAGGGCTAGTCGGATGAACTCTAAGTATATATGTTAGAGTTCGAATAAAGTTGATATCATTTGACTGAATTCTAAGTATATGGCTTAGAACTCTGTCGATTTGGAGATGTGCCAAGGCGATTGACATGTTAAGGATTTTGTATTGGCAAGTTTCGTGAAGTGAGTCGGAGTCTTGAAGAATCGAAGCGAATTGACAAAGATCAAAGGATTCAAGATTTCGGAAAAATCAAAAAATACCTCACGACGTGAATCACGATGGTCAGGTAAAGTTTTAATTCATGTTATGGTGATTCATACTTAGTTATAGGCATTAGAATCATTTAATCAAAGTTTAGTTGATTAGAAAGTGCTTCGGAAGTGTACGGAACTCGAAACAATGCAAAATCCCGAAAATTGCATTGTGTACCGGTACAGCAATTAAGCCCGTACCGGTACAGCCACTGACTTGGCTTCGTATTTCTCTTCCGTCCTTGTGTAACCTGTGAC
>NW_017890801.1:0-2800 GCF_001540865.1 Ananas comosus | reverse complement strand
GATATAGCGGAAGCTTACAACCTACTTCTTATTGAATCAAAGAAGATGGCTAAATTAAATAAGAAGTTGAGGCGTCGTATGTTGAATCTTGAAGAGGATAACAACAACTTGAAAACCACGAACAAAGCTCTCGAGGAGGAAAGGGAATCAATTTTGAAAACGAATTCGGACCTCCTCGGGAAGCTTAATGAAGCGGAATCAACGATCAAATCATATAAAGACAAGGTTGGATTCTTGGAGCAACAATTCGAGGAATCAAACACATCCAACAAGTCTTTGACCAATCAAGTTCGTCAACTTCAATCCGACATTCAACGATTTTCTTCCGGATCAAAGAAATTGGACCATATGCTCGGATTGGGTCAAACGAACAAGCTTGGACTCGGTTATGAACGCACATATGTTGAGAAGGAGTCAACCGCATCTTCTAATGCCTCAACCACTTCGAAAGGCAAAATATGTCATAAATGTGGCATCAACGGACATATTAAAAGGAATTGCCCAAATAAGGAAAAGAAGAAACAATTGGCAATGTCTACACATCGATCGACACTCTCAAAACCTCAATCGACATCGTCTACAACTCGGCTTCCCCCACGGAATTCAAATAAAAATCAATTGAGCCGAGCACCTCGAGGGAATCGGATTTCTAATGCACAACATCAAGTCCGACCGAATCCTCAAGCAAATTGGATTGGTAGCGCACTACGTCAACGCCAATTTCATGCAAATCGGATTTCTAAGCCTAAACGACAAATTCAACCGAAGCCTCAAGCGAAGAAACCACCAACGGTTGATCAAAAATCTAAGCAAACGGCACCAAACGTCGACAAGCCGAGAAAACCAAAGATCCGACAAGTTTGGATCCGGAAAGGTGATATCTTTCCTTGCTCCTCGTCTTAGTCATTGATCTTTAGTGTAATGCTTTGATAGGTGTTTTGTTGCATAATTTTATTCATTGCATTACATGTTCAAATGATTCTTGGTGTTTTGAATTTTGCGTGTTCAAAAATCATTTTGAGGAAAGGTGCTTAGGAATTCAAATTTTTTTTGAGAAATGAGGTGATTGAGAATCATTATTTTGAGAAGAGAAATTTCTTTAATGTCGCGTAAACGGTATTTACATTCACAATCATATTAAGATTAAATTCATATTAATTATCGTTCTTACTCCACTTTTTATTATTTTGACGATAATTTAATAAATAATTTCTTAATGCATATATTCATCAAAATTTTGGAATCAGATTTGATTTTTTGATGATTAATTCATCTTGGTTGTGAGTGTTGGATATGATGAATAGGTATTCTCTAATTGACTAAAATTCGTCAAAATTATTTTCAATTGTGAGATTGCCTAATTAAGGGGGAGTTTTAAATTTAAAAGGGAGGAGAAAAAGAAACTCCTATATTTAAAAGATGTGGAAAGAGTTACTTCCAAAAGGAGTGTGAAAACTACCACCACATGTAGGAAAGAGCTACCATCCCGGTCGTCCGACAAGTGTGTGAAGCTACCACATGAAGATTAAATTGAAAAAGCCGAAGAAAGGTTGAAAAAAAATATAAATATTTTAGAATTTTCGGAGTTATAAGGTGGTAAGTTGAAAAGATGCTCAAAGAGCCACCCCCGGTATCATATTGGTTAAATCTCTATATTGAACATGTTACAACAAATTGGTGTCAATTTTTATTGAATTTCTAAAATCATTTTTCATCAACTTGCATCTTGATGGTTTTGAATTATTAAATCACTTTTGATTATGAAATTTTGATGTTTTTGATGGATTTTGAAATTTTATAATATCTTATTTTCATTATAATAATTTTTGGAGTAAAAGCCTTAATTTGTATGAATTTAATTCAAATTTGATGGATTTTTAAAGCAAATTTTCGAAATCTGGGATCGTGTACCGGTACACGATTCAGTACCGGTACGAGTACTGTAGCCGCGCCTTATATAACCGGATGTAGGGTTTATCTCTCTCTCAAACCTGAATCAAATTCCACTCTCTCTCTCTCTAAAAATCCCTGGTGCCTTCCTCTTGCAGATCTACACGTTTTCCCTCTGAAATTTGTGAGTATTTAGCTCGGATTTAATCGTTTCATCGCGTTCATGTTTATTTTTCGAAAATATTCCGAGTTGGAGCTAGATCTCTATTTTTTATTGTTTTTGATGCAATTTTTTGCTGTAGATCAGTGCTTAAGGACATTATCTTGCTTCTAGAACACTTGAATCACATCAAATCACATTATTTTTCGCTGATCCATGTTCTAAGCTTCATTTTTCATGTAATTTCGGAATTTTTTGTAAAATGTCAGTTTTTTTAATGAAAATTATTGCATGATCTGGTTAGAAATAGGACTTGTATGCATTCTAATGTTATTAGAAATTTTTTCGCTATTTTTACAGATTTTTCAAAATTTTTGTTCATGCACGGCTAATTTTTGTATAGGAAAAATGGCGTTTTCATTCATTTTGCTAATTTTGGTGCTGATGGCTACGAGACGTGGACGAGGTGGTGGTAGAGGTCGTCGTGGGTCCTCTAAGAGGACACGAACATCGGGAGAAGCGTCCGGCTCAGATCCGGATTATCAAGAAAGCTCCCCTGAAGAGGCAGAAGAACCTATTGCCCAGCTTGACAAGGGCAAAGGAATAGCTGGCGAGTCCTCACGTGGCGGTGGTTCTCGTGCAAGAGAAACTCGGTTGAAGCGTGCTGCGGAGGTTCCTCCTGAGCGACGGAGAATGTACATGAGCAAGTCGTGTATTGCGGAGCGTTATGTCAACTTCACCGATCTCATT
>NW_017890800.1:0-34554 GCF_001540865.1 Ananas comosus | reverse complement strand
TGAAAGCGTGCCAACAGGATGGAATGTGGTCGCACTACAAGAATATTATATATTGGTGGCGAGTAATGTCGCCACCATATGTATAAAAAGTTGCGCCACCTTATAAAAAATAGCGTGGCGACATTTTATCGCCGCAAAATATGACATTTAGTGGCGATTATTTGTCGCCACCTTATTAAAGATAGCATCGCAATATTTTATCGCCACCAAATATGATTTTTTAGTGGCAACTATTAGTCGCCACCTTATTAAAGATAACGTGGCGATATTTTTTTTTCGCCATCAAATATGACTTTTTAGTGGCCCTTATTAGTCGCCACCTTTCATGAAGATAAGGTGGCAATACATTTTCGCCACCAAATGTATACCTTAAGTGGCAATCACTAAAGTCGCCACCTTAGTTGAAGATAAAGAAGCAACTTTTTGTCGCCACCAACTATGCGAGTAAAATGGCCACCAGTAATAAAAAGATAATAAAATAAAATATAAAAATACACGGTTTATATTTTATAAGCAAAACATATACAAAATATCGAACAAAATATTTAAGTAAACAAAATTATTCTTTTAACAACAATTTAAAAGGCTAAGTGACTTCTGATCCACAACAGCTTAAAAACAAAATAATAGCAACATCAATTTAAAGGCAATAGAATAATAATATTTGATATACAGTTCAACATCATTCCTGACTCTCTAAACTTTAAAAATAGAAAATACCTAAAAACGACAAAAAAAATGCTTCAGCTCCTATTTCAACAGCAATTCATTTCCTGTAACAAATAAAAGGGGAAAAAATAAATTATATAAACTAAACAATCTACAAGAAGAGTTGGAGTATTTTTTTCATAGTTGGATACACAAATAATTTGTCCTCTTGAATTCCTGATTCAATGGATTATTAACAAAATAGACAATTGTCAAAACTGTGATATATACTATTCTATCTCCTAATACTCATTAGGTGGAACAAAAAAAAATAATGCACTGATGCATATTAACTGCCTCTTTGAGTCTATGGCATTGTTCTTAAAAGAAATTCGCTGCTTAAAATATGATGCCTTACTTTACAAGAATAAGGTTAATTAACTTAACCACTAATATTTTCAAAAAGAAGCGAGATGAACCTAACTTGCTGATTATTGTCCAAAGTGTGCAACTATAGTTCATATTAGATTGCATTTGTAAATGGCTCCATAGCATCTAGTGTGTTATTCAAGGAAATTATAGCATACTCAAAGTAGTCAATACATATGCTCAGCTTTTACTGAATCTTAGCATTCTAACCTAGCCAACGAGGCATGTTTCCATCTTATTGCACCTCAATATACCAGTTTTAAGACAGGAAAAACATTGCAGAAAATTACGACGACAGAATTGTTTCTTTCGACACAACAAATACTTCAATAATCTGTTTTCTTAAATCTGAACTAACACTGGTTAGTGCAGAATCTAGTAGCAGCAACTAAAAATGCAGGCACATTAACATGTTCCTCTTGGCGACATTAAAAATTTATGTGATTGTGAATTAGTAATGAAAGAATATATTCTAACTACCATATACATCTTATATTTTGGCAGCCTTTTATCAATTGAGGACAAAATCAATTATAATAATTAGCACTGATAGGAGTTCATATTAGTATGAAGAGAACTCGGTTCCCCATGCAAAAGAATCAATTAAATTCCAACTTTCTCTGCAAAGTGAGTTCCTATGAAGCAGTTAATAGAACATCTTATTGAAACTTTGGAAACCGCATAATAGTATTGGTCACAAGTAGGGGTGTAAACGAGCCGAACACGAGCGAGCTAGGGTCGGCTCGTATTCGGCTCGTTTATTAAACGAGCCAAACACGAGCTGGCTTGTTAAAGTATCGAGCCGAAAAATTCAGCTCGTGTTCGGCTCGTTTATTAACGAGCCGAACACGAGCTGGCCAACGAATAATAAATTAAAAAAGATTAGATTAAATATATATATAAAAAATAAATTTATAAAATCTTAATAGTTGAAACTTTACATATAAATGAGTCTTTTTATAATTAAGCTCGCATTTATATTTTTATTTTGCTAAAATTTAAATAATAAAAATATATATTATATCTTATTATTTATTTATATATAAAAATATAAATTAAATAAATTATATAATATAAAATATATGTATTCGAGCTGTTATCGAGCCGAACATGAGCGAGCTGACCCCAGCTCGTGTTCGGCTCATTTATTAAACGAGCTGAAAAATCCAGCTTGTGTTCAGCTCATTTACTAAACGAGCGAGCCGATCTCATGAGCTGGCTCGCGAACAGCGAGCTGGATTGCCACCCCTAGTCACAGGGACTACATATACATCTTAACTTGTCACGCCCCGAATACGATCCTATTTGGCTGGTTCAAGCGCGTCGAACAGACGCCGAATGGACAGAGTCTCCCCTGTCCGCCCAAGGCCAAACATCCTGTACAAATGGAGTATGAATTTTGCACAAAACGGAAGCATACAAAATGGCTTGCACGAGGGCAAGCAACAGCCAATAGTGAAAGAATCTACTAAACATCATACAAGTATTTGATTGAATTTAAATCACATACATGCATTCACTTTAATACAACTTTGCATCATTTCATTTATACATCACAAGTTCTCCAAAATATGATCCTTTTTCCATTTAACATAATTAAAGTCTTCTACATAATTCCTTTAACATGATCACAATACTAACATCATCAAAATACAAAAGATGATAATAAGGGGTATGCAACTATGAAAATAAAACATCTCGGGCTGTCTCAACCTAGGGCACGATACCCTTACCGCGATCGTCTGCCGACTCGCTCGGTCCCGGCTCTGTGAAAATAGTGGGGCGAGAACTACAACAAAGTTCCCAGTGGGTTCGGCAACCGACCACGCCGACTTTCCCACTAGGTCTAAATCAGGCATAATAGAAGAAAGGAGATATAGATAGTAACCGAACTATACAAATGCAGCTAATATGCCTGAACAATAAATAATGCGATGCTCAAATATATGTTCATGATGAATGCAAGGTCACAAATCTCATTGCTCAATCTCTCGGCTAACCCGTAGGTTTTGCCCTCAACAACTCACCAACTCAAATCCCAGTATCGAGGAGGCTACTACACCCGACGGGACAGTCCTCTGGGGAGGCAACTACACCCGGTGATGATAACTCTGGAGCATATCGCCCGAGGGGGAGCTACCACCCTCGAGCAAGGACTTACAGGTGAGTATGATCCAATCTTTAACTATAAGGATGTCAAGTTCAATCCGTTCCTCAACTATAAGGAGACAATGCACATATGACCCTTAACTCTAAGGTTGTTATGTCACAATGTCACTAACACTCTTTTACTTGCATTTTATAACTTTCATAAGTGTCATTTACACTACTTGTTCTTATACACATGCCACACTTGTTTTCTAAGTGTCCAAACTCTAGTATTCTCGACTCATCGATGTCACTTTCTATTTCTATGTCAAGATGTCACATTTGTTTACTAAGTCTACTGAATTCTTGTCACTTGTCATGCATAATTAGGATTTATAAAATTCTCACAACATGCAATAGATGGCTCAAATATAACCCTACTATGCAATTTCATGCTCAATGCACATATGCTCAAATATGACACTTTAGACAAAAAAAAAATTTCGAGGTCCTCGGATTGTACCACCCACCTTAGGTGGTTACAAGGATGTTACGGTGAATTTCTTGGAATTTTTGAAGCCCAAGTCCGCGTGCTGCGGCTATCTATACGGAAAATGACGTTTTTGTCAATAACTTTGCGTACACTCATCGGATTGTCGAACCGAGCGTTCCAACGCGTTTAAAATACCCCCAATTAGGTTTCCACGGGTTTAATTTATCCCCGAAAAATCCTAGGGCAAAAGCCCCAAATTTGAACCCTAACCAAGCCCTATGCGGTTTGCTCTTGGATTTGATCTCATTCCTAAGCTAAAAATGGCTTAGAATCAACCAAGAAGTTCTCTAATACCATCACAAAGCCTTTCTACTGTCACGCCCCGGGACCGGCAGAGGCCCTCCCGGGAGCGCGCTCAGACCCGCCATATGTCTACAACAACAGCGAACCGCATAAGGCGTCTACAACAACAGCGAAAATAAAGCAAAAGATAGAACAAATAGAATAAACGGCAACTAATGATATCAGAGCGAGTAAAGTTCTATCATCTAAACAAGAGTAAAAGAAACATAACTAAATAATAAAAGTAAACATAAGTAGTACAATATCAGTCTCTAGTACAAAAATGACGGTCTCTAGTACACGGGTAAAACTCTCAACCTCTCACAAAAAGAAACAAAGAGAGGTAGACCATCTATCAATCGGTCCCTCGGCGTAGAAAGCTAGCCCGAGGCGATACCCTTTCCGCGATCCCTAGCCTCTCCTGGCGTGGAAGGCTCTGAAAAACATCGAGAAAAGAGGGCGTGAGAACTATAATTTATAATTCCCAGTGGGCAATTACTGACCTCAACTCAATGCACCACTAGGCCCCAAGAGAAAAGGGTAAGTAACGACAATAATAATAAGCAATAAAGAGCGAGTATAAGAACTGCTGAAAGAAAGCATAAATGAAATGCTATACCACTATGTCTCAAGTAAGCATGATGTCATGGTGATGTGCATCTACGCTAACACGAGATAAAATGTCCAATGCATACTAATATGCCTCAACATAATAAACAAGTAAACCTCACGATGCAATAAGTCAATGCATAAGGAGTGAGCTCTATCAAAGCAACCCAGTATACTACGATGCAATGAATGAAACAGGCAAGTATACTATATATCCCAATGCTATGTCATGAGCATGTCAAGTAATCCAACTACTAAGCCTATCTAGTAGTGATTATTCATTCTCAACACTGAGTCGATTTTCATTTCCAATTAAGGACCTACCAAAGGTAGTCCAGCTTGTACCGCCTAAGTGCCTGTGGTAGCCCAACATCCCTACTCTTGGAATGTGTCTGTCCCACTCGACCCCGTAGGCTTCTCAATACAGCACGAGCGAACATAAGTCGCGTGGGCGAACTCCGGAGTGCCGGCTTGTAGGGAGCGACCCTCACAAGCATGTGCGAATGAGCACAAATGGCAAACAAGCGTAGTCAAGGCTCAAGTATCCAACCCTCATGTTTCAAACAGGGTAGTAGCTACTAGTAACCCAACGGTCTAGCTCTATGTCACAATGTGATATCTCAACTCTCACCTGCTTAGTGCCTCTTTATGACACTTAAGCATCACCACTAATCAAGCTCAATTCATGTTCTATGTTCCGAAAATGGCATTAATACCAATGTTCACTAAAGCCCGGGGCCCAATGCCTCTTTATGACATTGACCCAAAATCCCAAATAGTCTAAGTCCCCAAGCCTCTCTAGGCTTCCAAGATCCCTAATGTCACAATTAGGCATAAAGGTTAAATGCATGAAAGCAATGTTCATTTTCATAATAGGAATCATGATTCCAAGTCTCAACTAGAATGCTATATCCCACATGCATGCACCCTACCACATAGGGGTCCAAAAATTTACTATACATAACATATGCATGTTAAGTATTCTAAAATTCATAATAAATATAATCAACATGATTATGCATGTTTTTTCAATTAATGATACTCCAATCATCACAAATGAGATTTTCTCATTGTGTGGCTAGGTCAAACCCACCGAACCGTCGCGTGCTCTTTCGATTCGCCGAACGGAGTTGTCCACGAGTCTCAAAATACCCTAAAAGTATTGAGCGAAGAGATACACGGGCATTACGATCAACTATAAGATCAAACATTAACCTAGAAGCAAAAAGGGCCAAAACTCACCTCAAGAGTAAAAATCCTCTCCTAAGCTCCAAAGGAGAGCTAGAATCCTTCCAATCCAAGCCCAAGGAAGGTTCTAATCCAAGAAATCTAGCCTCAAAAGCCCTAGATCAAAAAGCCCCAAAATCAACTCTAAAATCCCATTCTAGGGTTCAATAAGGTAAAATCTACCAAAACAAGGATCAAAAGTTCGAATCAAGGTACTAACCTCTCTAGATGCCTCCAAGCAAGCTCCAAATCTTCTAGGGTCGAAGATTGGTCCACCACCAAGCCTTACAAGCAAGCTCCAAGCCTTGCAAGGGTGGAAAGGAGAGAAAGGGTTGAAGCTCCAAGCTCCCTCAAGCAAACTCCTCCTCTTCTTCTTCTTCTCCTCCTTCTTCTTCCTTCTCTAGCAAGGGTGTGGAGTGAGAGGGTGAGAAATGAGGAGAGAAGAGGGTGAAATGGCCATATAGACCATTTAGAGCAACAAAATCCAGAGAGGCCCCTCAAAAACTCAAATTTGCATCAGCCCAGTCTGGGCAGTTTTCGCCCAGAGGGACCGGTCTCTCCCTGCAAGGGACCGGTCTCTCGTGTCGAACCCGAAAAACCAACGTTCGGGAACCGGTCTCTTCCTGTGCGGGACCGGTGTAATGCATTGAACAGTTATCTCGAGCTAATTGTGATCAAATTGATCACAACGACGCAAAAATGGAAATTAAGTATCTCTAAATTTAATTGGAGGTTTGAGAACGGCAAATGAGATGTTTTGGAAGTGTGAGAATAGATACAGAGGCAATTGAAGTGAGTGAAGAACTCCAACTGCCATTGTAATTCGAAAGCTGAAATTCTAGTCGATTTGGTCAAAATGATCAAATTGATGCCAAATTTGAAATGTAATGTTACCAAATTAATTTGATAGCTTGGGAAGCTTCTTTGGAAGGTTTTAGAAGTGTTGGAATGAAATTGGAGGGAATTAAATGTGAGAAAGAGGGAGTTGAGGCAGCTGCTGGTGCTGCTGCTGCTGATGCTGCTGCTGTCCTGTACCGGTACACATTCTTGTACCGGTACAGCAATTGCGGGCTGGGGTTGATTGCAATGTAATTTCAGAGTTTTGATGGGTTAAAGTGTAAAGTTCCAACCTTATCATCTCAGCCCTGGTGGATTACATCTGTCCAAGCAACAGAGTTCCCATTTCTCTTCTTCTCTCTTATCTCTTTTCCTTCTCTTTCCCTCTCTAGACAAAGAAAGGCTTGAAGCTTGTGTTGACAGCCTTGGAGGATTTGTGGGCTGATGAAGAAACCTGAGCCAAGTATATTATTCCTGCTGATCGGAGTTACTACAAGACCTGGAACAACAACTAATCAAGGTAAAACTTGATTAGTACTTCTTCTTATATAGGTTAGTTACCTTGAGAAGGATAATTATGTGGATTTCTTGCTGCTACTAGGACTTGAGAACTGAAGTCTTGTTGTTGTTGCTACCGAAAGGAAGGAAGGGACCAGTTGATGCAGTAAGCAAGCAATTTAGCATCTGATCAAGGTAATCTCACTCTAAAACTTGATTAGGATCAAGTAAATTGCCTTAGAGATGATACTTACCTGGACTTTGTGCAGCTAGTAGTAGCAGAATTGAAGTTGTGGGTTGTTGGAGCAGCAAGCTTGTGCTGTTGGTGTTGTTGGTGTTGCCGAAATTCAGGATTGAGCCACACGATGCAGTGAACTAGTAAATTCAGCAGCAAACTAAGGTAAGCTCATTCCATATTGGTTTATAGTCCAATTAGTTGCTTTAGAATAGATTTAATTAAGAGTTATCTGCTGTTTGAGCTTACAGCTTGGTAATTATGGGCTAATTCGAGCTGCTGAATAGAAATTTCAGCAAGGGAGCAATTTAGGAATTGATGTAAGTGACTTGCCCCTCAGCCAGGAGTAATATAGGTGTATAAGAGAAATTCTAAGTGGCTAACTGGAACACACATATGCAGGGAATTAAGTTAATGGTGAAGTGAAGTTAACAAGTTGATACTTCAGTTTGGTAGATTTTCTTGGTGTTCAGAGCTGAAAAGAAGCCTAAAGGAGAGCTTCAAATTAAGGTAAGAGGTATAGAATTAATTGTGCCTAAAGTGGTTACCTTAAAATGGTTCAAATTAAGGATATTTTGCTACTTGAACCAGCAAACCTGAAACAAGTAGCTGATTGGAGCTACTATGTTGATGCCTTGATTAAGGCAGCTTGGAGAGTGGATTAAGTAATTGCTCTTTTGCTAAGCTTAATAGAATAGCATAAAAGCAACACTTCAAGTGAGTTAGATTACTTACTCTAGAAGGGTTCTAAGCATAAGAACTAATTGTTCTATGCTTATAGTGGCTGCACTAAGGGAAGCAAAGTGCTGAAATTTCAGCTAGTGCGGGATTCCAGCATTGGAAGCATTGCTGTTGAAACTGAGATTAGACGAATTGAACAGCAAATGAACATAAATGTAATGAGATTATGATTGGGATTTTGAATGCTGAAGTGATTGCATATGGAGCAGATTTCAGCATGAATTCAGCAAGAAGCAAGAATTCAGTTTAGTGCTGAAATCAATCTTGAATTGATACTTGGAGTTAAGGTTAACTTGGAGAATATGAGAAATGACTCAAGTTTAATCTCTTTTATACTTGTTGAATGAAAAGTAAAATTGCCCAAAAGTCTAAATTGACTTTCCGACAGGTCGACGACGCGCTATTTACGGTAGGGGCCGTTCTAGTGCTATTTGCACTGAGTCGCGAGAGATAGTTGTCAACGCATTCCGGGATATTGATCTCAGTTAATTGACACCACTTCAGGTGGGTGGTGCTATCCGAAGTCTTTGAATCACCTTTTATGTCTATGATTATTTATTGAGCTTATTGATATTTGTAGTCATGTATTATAGAGTGTTTCGGCATTGTGCAAGTGAAAATATAAATTCCTATCAACAATGAGAACTTGTGAACCTTAGAATGAGGACATAGAACCCTATGAATGCATGGACTATAACAATAGTGAACTTGGTGACATCATGACTAGAGATTTGGTTAGCATCAAGAAATGAGATTGAGAAACTAGCTTAAAGAGCTAGTTCGAGTTAAAGTGTGACATTATTACTGGTTAAATCCTTTTAGTAAGGATCAGATCTTACTCACATAGTCTGTTCTTAGCTTGGTGGTGGTAGCTCCCCCGAGGCAGTGTACTCCGGAGCTGACACATGATAGGCTAAAGTAATTGCCCTTGGACTAAAGTATCTATCCAGCAGACGGTCCCGTCGGGAGGCAGCTTAGGGCCCGCCAGGAATTGAGTTGGTGAGTTGCAGTTAACCAAATGGTTAGCTAGATTGATTGAGTATTGGTATATTACAGCATGCATGCATATTTACAGTTTCACATATATCGTTTCTTTCAGCTTTGTGCATGCATTGTAGCAGTTACCTATATACTATCTACTTACTTTTCTTGCCTACATATGCCTGAGTAGACCTAGTGGGTGAATCGGCAAGTTCGGCGGCCGAACCCACTGGGAACTTTCAGTAGTTCTCACACCACTAACCATACAGGTTCCAGTGCGAGCGTTGTGGCCGAGGATCGAGGTAAGAGCCAGCAGCCTAGCTAGTGGACGCCCGAGTTGTAGTGGTTACCAGTTTGAGTTCATGTATCATCTATTTCGGTGTACAGAGACATGTAAATGAATGTAATAAGTGCATGTAAATAACTAAATGTTTCAGTTATGCAAGTTAGTTTAAAGTTTTAAATTACAGTGGATTTCATGTTTAGTTAGACTTACTATCACTTGTGTTGTTGCTTGTCTTCGTGCAAGCCATGTATATTGAAATGTATCCTGGGAATTGTTTATTTCTTTATACATGTATTCGTTGTTGTTGAGCCTTGGGCGAACAGAGGAGGTGCTGTTCGTTCGGCGTCTGTGTACGGGCCCGGATCGACCAAATTGGCGATAGCGGGACGTGACAGAGAAGAGCCGAGGGTCAATAGAGTAAGAAGCAAAGAAGTCAATGAGCCGAGGCTAATACTATCACGCCCCGACACCTGCCTATTTGGTCGGATTCGGGCACGCCGACAGACCGCCGAATGGACAGAGTTTTTCCTGTACATCCTAGGCGTCGCAATCAATACAATTTACGATATTCCAACCAGGAACAGAAATCAAGCATAGATTGCATAAGGAAGTATCAAAAACATAAACAACTAAGTTATTACAAGCATTCACCAGCTTACATTTTTACATCACAGTTTCTTTTACATTCAACTTCCAAGTTACAATCTAGTTATTGCAAATTTATTACAAGTTTGATACATTTTTGTTCTTTCCTTTCCCTATACCCCTAGGCTATGCCGATACGGGGTACTGCTATCTCTGGTCTCTGGGGTAGGGCGCTACCTACGGAGCTACGCCCTTTTCTCGCGCCGCCGCACCGTTCACGTGCGAACCTGTAACATCCCAAAACAACGTGGGGTGAGAACCAACTCCATGGTTCCCAGTGGGTACGGCCACCCAAGGGAGGAGCTCGACCAACAGGTCCAAGGGAGGCAAATACAAGTTAGTCCAATAAATAGATAGATATATATATCATGAACATGCAACTAACTTTACCTTGCTTTGCCTCACAACTGCAATGATGCCATGCTATATGCAACAGGAATATATGCAACATGAATATATGCAACAACTAGTAGAATTATTGATTCTACAATTAATCTCACTAATCTTAACTCATGTCATCCAACTCTAAGGTTTCTACTACCTTAGGTTACACATTTACCACCAGCCCTCAAGGTTCTATCTACCTTATTCCAGCTAGCCACCCGACTCGGCCTCGAGTCAATCAACTGCGGATAGTCCGCGCTCTGCCCGGGTCGAGGTGAAGGACCCTGTCACAACGCACCTCAGCCTGCAAGCCAAGAACCACATCGCCCAACGGTCCGCCCGAAGGTCCGTGCACCGTGGTCAGGGATCCGCCAGAGGGAGAGGAACATAGCCGCATACACCCATAGCCAAGACCCCCGATAGGGAGAGGAACATGCCGCATACACCCTAGCGCTCTTTGTTCTTGCTTAGTCACAATCCTCAAAGTTCTTCCGATGGGAGAGGAACATCGCCGCATACACCCGCGGTCCAAGAACTATTGAGTTTCACAAGTACTAGGATTCCGGAATCGACTTCACAAGTCAAGGGTCGGTCTCAAACCCTATATTATCGACCTAACCAGGTCCAATGCACTTTCCACCCTAGGTCCAACTGACTCTAGGTTTAATACCTCAATCACATAACCTAGGTTTACTTTAATTCTTGGTCCAGTTCACAACCTATGTTCACGACACTAGGTTAATGCCTCACACCTAGGTTTAGATAACTCTAGGTTCATTCTCAACCTATGTTCTTTAACACTAGGTTAGATGCCACTCATATTCACCCTAGGTTCAACAACACTAGGTTAGATGCCACACACCTAGATCCCGACTCTAGGTTCATACTCAACCTATGTTCTTTAACACTAGGTTAGATGCCACTCGTTATTTATCCTAGGTTCAACAACGCTAGGTTCAATGTCATCTATGTCCGACCTATGTTTATTAACACTGGGTTAATGCCACTCGATCTACTTGACATCCTATTTGTCATATCAAGTATTCTACAGTTCACATACATATATTTAGCATCAATTACATGCATCATCTTGCATTTATATCATGGACATGCATTCTTTACATTATGCTTACTATGTTATCATGCCTCTCCTAGCATCATATAACCATGCAATTAGCTAGCATATATTCTACAAGCATATAAATATTCCATTATTATGCATATATATTCTCATTACGTCACTATGCATTATCATCTAGCAATTACATTATATGCATCAACATGGATTCTTAACTTGCTTAGACATAAAGGGCGACCTAGTCGCTTCGGTAAGCACAACCCACCTTAACTCGCGTTCCGATTGCTCGTCGTCACTTGCAATCGGCATCCCGCGGCACTCGGCACCTGTTTGGGCCCGATCTCACAGTTGCTCTCCAAGAGCGCGTCGCTTCGCCGTTTCAAGTGGTAACGATCTTCGTCTCGCCGTTACGATGCTCGGGACCCGATTTCACGATTTATGGACATCGCCTCGGCCCTCCAGGCGGAAACGAAGCTCCAAGCGTCCGTTTCTTCAATATCTTTGTAACGGCTCGTCGGATTGCCGAACCGTCTTCGCCAACGTGTTTCGTTACCTATCAATTAGGTTTACAGAGGGTTATTTGAGATCAAACCCATCTATTTACAAAAATCCCAATTTTGGAACCCTAGATTCCAATTAGGTAAAAACCTACCTTTAAATCTCTAGATTCTAGCATTAAACATCTATTAAGCTTGCTAGGAATCCAATTAAACCATTTCTAGATATCAAAACCCTACATCTAGGGATTTACCATGAGAGGGCTAAGGGCTTACCTCTCAAGATGCTCTAATAGCAAGGAGGGAGAGAAGAAGGTGGAGTTGATCTCCTTCTTGATCTTCTTCTCCTTCTTCTCCTTCCTCTTCTTCTTCTTTTTCTTCTTCTTCTCTTCTTTCTCCCCTTCTTCTTTTTCTTTCGTTTAGAGAGAGAGAGAGAGAGAAACATGAGGGAGAGTGAGGGAATGAGAGAAAGAGAGAGAGAGAGTCCTCTCTTAACCCCTCTCACACTTGCAACATTTACAAATAAGCCCCAACTCTTCTAACCTCGCATCAGCTCAAACTGGGCGTTTTTCGCGTTCGGGAACCGGTCCTTGCGGTGAGAGACCGGTCCCTGAGAGACCGGTCCTTGGCTGAGAGACCGGTCCCCGAAGGTCCAGCACTCAGCCTCAAGGACTTAGCCAAATTTTCAGCATTTTCGCCCGTTTTCGTCCGTTTTCGCTCGTTTGACCTCCGATTCGTCTCAAATCGAACCGAGACTCTCCAAACATGTTCTCAAGCGTATTTTCCTCATCTTTTCATCCGCGCTAACGCCGGATTTAGCTCACGGCCCAACATACCCTTTCGGGTCCCGTTTCCGCACATATGCGCACCGAAACGCCCGAATACTTCCGAACTTCACCGAACTTCACCGGAACCATTCGAATGGCTTTCTAACCTCACATAAACCATAACTTCATGATTTTAGAAGTCCGGTACCTTAGCATCTCAAGTGTGCCGGAGACCCAAGGCAAAGAACACAACAAGAATTCGCCTACGCCATGGCTTTTGGATAAACACATCTTCCAAACATATCGGCAATGGCTTACAAACTCCGTCCTACCAGGAAGGTCATGCTCAAGGCACGCTTGATTTCAAGTCCTTCAATCGGTTCTCAGGAATCAAGTGTTTCCGAAAGCTGAATTCCAATTCTCACTATCTCGCCCAAGTCGGGGGTAAAGCCTTGCTCTGCTTCAATTACTCTGGTATATAGGATTACATCCAAACACCCCTTGAGGTGGATTCAAAGGCACTGTCCAAAGCAAGCATATGGGGGTTAAATCCCTTACTCATCTATCCAAACACCATCGGAGTGCTCATTAGATCAACGCTCACCGAGGAGAGGTGATGCAACATCCGCTAATCGGCTCATATTCCAACAATGATCCTAAATCAAGTCTCTTCTCGAGATGGCATAACTAAGCGTAATCCAATCCAGTTTAAGTACAGTGTAATTTCCATCCCACTGCCATTCACAACGTCCGTCCATCCGTCCAACCTTGCTGGGCACGGACGGTTCCCAATCCACCACCAAGGTAGCCAACTTCCCAAAAGTAACAGAAATCAACTGATCGTCCAAACTCGCCCATCATGGCGATTACTTGGTTCCTCATTCGGCACTGCGTTACGATGTCTCCACATCAATCTCAAACTCACCACTCGGGAGTACCTTCCATTCTCCGCAATACATGGTCACGGACCAAGCTCAGAAGCTTCATTAATTCACTAAGATCATCATCTTAGTCCCAACTCAAGTCCAAGCAAACCCTCGGAGATTCGATCTCAAAGCTTTCCCTAGTCACGGATGCCCCAGGTGTCGGTAGCCATCGAGCTCAGTTCACGCGATAGAGGAGGGTCAATCCACGGTTCGATAACAGCTTTCTATCAAGGTCACTCTGATGCGACTATGTCACGCCCCGGAGCCGATACCAATTTGGGCCGGCCCGAGCACGTCGAACAGATGCCGAACGGACAGAGTTTCCCCTATCCGCCCAAGGCTCATCACATGTACAATTTCAAGAGAATTGAAATGCACTAGCAGAAACATGCACAAACGGCTTACACGAGGGTAAGCAATAGCCATTAGTGAAAGAATGGAAAACTAAACATTCAACTAGTACTATGATTCATTTTGATCACATACGTTGTATCTATCCAACTTGTACATCCAAAATCTTTACATTCTTTCATCATTTCTTTTACATCACATTTACCTCAAAATGAACATTACATTCTTTTCTTTACTTTGCTTTATACATTAACATCTTAAATCATCAAATACAAAGATGATAAAAGGGGTAAACTACTAACAAAATGTAACCCAACTCCGTTGGCCTCTGACTACGGTGCGATACCTTTACCGCGGTCGCTCGCCAGCTCGCTCGGTCCCGGCTCTGTGGAATAGTGGGGTGAGAACTACAACAAAGTTCCCAGTGGGTTAGGCCCCAACATCACCGACTTTCCCACTAGGACTAACTCAGGCATAATAGAAAGGATAAGCTGAAATATAGTAACCAATCTACAACATGATGCTAATATGCCTGAACAATAAGCAAGGAATATGCTCAACATTAACATATGCAGATTATGCAAGTTCTTTCGTTCTTTATCTTTACACTTTGTTCTTTGTTCTTTGCTCTTTGTTCTTTATTCTTTATTCTTTAATCTCAAGGCTAACCCGGGGGTTTCGCCACATTAAACTTGCTTCACATTAAGTCCATCATCACAGGAACTCACCAGCTAGGACCGTCCTTACGGGTCTACTCCAACCCGTGATGCATAACTCCGGAGCGCATCGCCCGAGGAGGAGCGACCGCCCTCGAGCACGGAACTCATAGCAAGTATGATCATATCCTTAACTCAAAAGATTTATAAGTTCAATCTTGACTTTACACTAGCTCTAGTGTTCATTACATCACTTTTTATGTTGCAAACTCATGCAATCACATTCTTTACATTTCTTTACTCTTGCTAACTCTAGCATTCTTGTTCGTTACATTTCTTGTTCTTATTGCCCCACTTTACTCTAACTTTACTCTTTGTTCTTTATGCCACATCTTGCATTAACTTTAGCTATTTTATCATTATCTTTACGTCACATTAATTCTTTTGCCTCACACTAATTTCTAGTGTTCTTTACTTTACATTTGGATGCCACTCGATCTATGCTCATGTGTCACATTGTTCTTTCATCTCATTGGGTTCTCACATTACATCTCATGCATACACATAGGGTTATTTAGATTCTTAATCATTCTAATAAGCACGTGTACTCACATCATGCAATATTTCATTATTATCATCACATCTACCCTATAATGCATGCATCAATATATATATATATTACTATTATTATATATATATTATTATACTATATATATATAATATATATAACATATGCTCAAAGAATGACACATTAGGCATAGAGAGAATTTCAATGAGTTTGGAAAGCACCACCCACCTCGTAGGTCCTCTAAGGTGCTATGATGAATTTCTCGGGATTTTTAGCCGCTCGGTTCGCTACCTGCGACACTCGGCACCCGCTAAGGGCCCAATCTCACAGTTGCGCTACAAGAGCGTCCGCTTCGCAGTTTTAAGTGTAGAAGCTCTTCGGCATGCTACCACGATGCTTCAGATCCGACCTCATGATTTTTGGAAGTCGCCTCGGCCTTCCAGGCGGAAACGAAGCCTAAACATCCGTTTCTTTAATAACTTTGCAACGGCTCGACGAATCGCCAAATCGACTTCGCCAACGCGTTCGTTTACCTAGCAATTAGGTTTACGGAGGGTCAAATGAGATCAAACTCTACTATTTTACAAAATCCCATTTTTGAGCCTTAAGATACACTATTGCAAGAATTCATCATATGATCCCTTAATTCATGCAATAGTTATCCATTTAGCATCTAAGGATTCCTCTAAATCCATTCTTAGAGCATATAATTAAAGCTCTTAAGATCTATCATTATAAACCTAGCCTCTACACATGCTCCAATTAACCCAAATTAAATGGATTTAACATGCTAATCAACACATTAGAGGCTATTGGAACACTAAGCATTAAGGATTAAACCAAATCCTAGCTTAAATTATGAGATCTCACCTTAGACCACCATTCACATCAAGCTAAATCCACTATTGGAAAGCTTGCTTCCACCATTAGAGAGAGCTTCAACTTCAAGCTACTCTAATCTTCTCCAAGCTTGCCTCAATCTTTCTTTCTTTTCTTCTCCAATCCTCTCTTTGGTGTAGAGAGAGATTTTTCTCTTTGCTTGTGAGTGTGAATAATGAGAGGAAAGAAAGCCCAAGTCCTATATATACATAGAGAGAAAACTTGCTCTCCAAGTTTTCTATGAAGCTTCCAAAAACACTATTCACTCCAGGCAACTTAAAATCTGATATCTTTCGCCGGAGCTCTCAGAGTATCCGTTTGAGCTCAAATTTGACAGTCATATTCGGTTTAACGTACCGAACAAGAATATACTTTAAGTTTTCAGTTTTGACCCCGTTTGGTCACCGAAAACTGTACCGAACTGTAATCTTTATCAGATAGATTTCGGATTTTATTTCTCAACTTTCGGGTGTCAGAAAAATATGAAACTTTAAATCTAGCCTCATAAAAATATTTCTGACTTATCCTCCAATTTTCATAATTTTCTGAGACTCTGTACTTTTTGCTAATTTATCTGTCTCGTTTTCAACAGAAAATTATAAATCTTCTGTTTTCATTCCGATTTCAGCACAAGTCATTATAGACTTATACATTGCTTCTCAAAAACCAAATAAAAATAGTATCTCACACTATTTTTATTTACTTCTATTTTTATACCAAAATCTGGTATATTACCAGTCGGTTTCATATTTTGAGTTGCGTCCTTTGTTAATCGATCTTTGTATTTGATGATTAGAGATGTTAAGTGTAATTGAATGTGAGTATTCTCTTTGAGGTAAATGTTGATGTAAGAAAGAAATGATGAAATGAACAGTGTAAATGGAATTAAAAGTTGAATCATTCTACTTGTATGGTTATAGTTTCCTTTTTCTTTCACTAATGGCTATTGCTTACCTCGTGTAAGCCATTATGCATGTTTCCGCTTGTGCGTTCTCTTTGTTTGAATTGTACATGTGTTGAGCCTTGGGCGGACAGAGGAGGTGCTGTCCGTTCGGCGTCTGTTCGACGTGCCTGGATCGGCCAAAACGGATCGGGCCCGGGGCGTGACAGATATAGTGGTATCAGAGCCTAAAGTGAAAGAATAAGAATGGACCTAGAGACCCATAGGATTGGAAAACCTTAAGGATCTAGGGAACGTGAGCGACGTTGGATCAAAGTTAGCGAAAGCATGTGATTGGGTCAAGTAGGGATGTCTCTAATGTGATTAGGGACTAAGTTTGAATTGATGTTTGTTCTCTACTCCTTGTGTTGTGTCGGGCGGCCGACGACATAATGCTTTGGAGTGAGGATGGATACATAAGTTTGCTTTCGCCGGATTGGATATGGTTGAGTAGTGTTGGTCATGTAGCTAATGTGAGTTGCTTCATTTCAGGAAGCAATGGTTCGTGGTGGACCTCGAACAAGGTCGATGCCAGAGGAGCCTGTCTGCCACCACGAATGACGCACCTCGCACGGGGAATTTTTATCTTTTGGTTCTCCCGTGGGGTAGTATTCATGATGTAGATTAAAGTATGTGTATATATGGTTATCAGGTATTGCGGATCCATGTCACGCCCGAGTACCAGCGGAAGCATATCCGGTACGTGTACAGACCCGCCATACACCTGCAGTATATAAGGCGTCTACGAAGAAAGCAAGTCGATAGGAAGTAAAACAAAGAAAGTCCTATCCTGATATCAGAGCAATGTACAAGTCGACATATAAAGAACAAAGAGTATACAATCCAAAATCTCGACAGAAGAGAAGTATCACAACTGTTGTTCACGGTCCAAAGAGTACATATACATCACGGGTATACAAAAATAGGATAGATACAATGGTGGTTTCTCTATACAAAGGGACATCACCCTCGGTTGTAGCCCGAGTAGCAAGGTGATCGACTAGCATGCTCCTAGCAATGTCTAGCTAGACGCGACTCCCATGCCACGATCCCTAGCCTCTCCTGTAGATGGCTCTGTAAAAACAACCACCAAAAGGGTGTGAGAACTATTAACAATAGTTCCCAGTGGGTAAGCCGCCAGCCTCGGCGAATTACACCACTAGGCTCATGATGTACTGAAAGTAAGTAAAAGCGATAAGTGCATGTTATAGAAATATGCAGTGCTAACCGGTAACAGGCATGTATTCAACATGTAAACATGATTTCTGCAGTAATGAATCAACTGAATAATAGAAGTATCGAAACTACTATAAACATGAACATAAACATAATCACAGAAGTGTAAATACTACTGTACACTACAACTGGTACTCATTCATTACTATCATTATCATTTTCACTTTTATTTTCATTCACTAGGACCTACTCAAGGTAGTCCAGCTTGCGCCGCGCCTAATGGCCCCGTGGTAGTATACACTCTCCACGGCAATCCACTTCGGCACCCAATCCCGCACGGGCGAGCAACTGTCGCGTAGGCCAACTCCGGAGTGCCGGCTTGTAGGGAGCTACCCTCACAAGCGTGTGCGAATGAGCACGATGGCAAGCAAGCAAAGTCCATTATCCACATGTCTCAATTTTCATATTTTCATTTGCAAAGTTCTGAACCCTCGATCCTCTGATCGGAATGTCAATACACAATTAGTAACAAAAACTAGTATCCACTAGACTGTAAACATGTAAGGGTAAAGCTAAATCACATAGCATTATAATCTTTCCACTAGTATGGCACTATCCACATTGTCATGAGCATGTCATAGTTCTCTACCCATTCAACTGTATTGAACATGAATAGAAATACTTTCATGTATATATGTTCTCTATATCATAGAAACATAATAAACTGATCTCCTGTTTGTTCTACTGAACTAGACAAGAATACCTTAATGCATGAGTACTTTTATGCATGAACGCTCATTTCACATATGATAAACGTCATGTTGATGAATTCCGAGCCCTTTAACAATCACATAGGCATATAATTAAACCATGTCTATAATACATATAGAACATAGAAGAGCTTCACTTGCTCTGGTTAGGTCAAACCCACCTAGTACTATGCTCCCAATAATCACAAGAAGTCGAAAAAAGTCGGCTCCAACCCTGCTGAAAACAAACATTAACACCGCGTCAAAATAACGACCGGAATATCCGATTTCGGCCTAAATTACACTTAGTACTGAGTAACCCCTTAAATCCCTGTTTTGGGACTAGTGTAATACCTCAAAATAATTCTCCAAGAGCTCTCACAAGTCAACTAACGATGATCCAAGGCTCGATCGCATTCACGCTGCGAACAAAATCGAAACGGCATCAAACTCATCATATAATAGCAATTATGGTCGGAATCTTGCAATTTCAGCTTCCTAACTGAAATTCTTACTTACCTTAGGGTAGAACAACTTCCAAACCAGCTTCAACGAGTACACGTTCAGCTCAACGAGGCTCGAAGACCTGCTGCGAAGTCAATGTACAAAACTGCATTAACAAGTCGCATAAGGTGCCGAAATCGCTTCAAAATGACCTACTTAACTCTACCGAGCTTCAAAGTAGCTTATCCCAGAGTTAAAGAGGTTAAGTCACAGCTAAAAAAACTCATTTATACTTGCTGAAACCTCAGAAGAATACAGCTAGAAGCATAAACTCGAAATCCATACTTAAAGCGACTAATAGAACGTCGCTAACGAAAAAAATGAGTCGATTACCTTCTCCAGCTTGCAACCAGGGAGTTACTGGTCCAGGGCTGCAAAAATCCCTCCAAAACGCTCTCTTGCACATGCACAAAGGCGCTGTGACGCTCGCAACCAGCGAAGAACGCGCGCGACGACGAAAACGAGCGAAATCGGCGACTTCTTTGTAGAGAGAGAAAAATCCTAGAGAGAGAAAGAGAGAGATGGTAGAACACTCCTCTGCACTCCAGCAACATCCACAGAGCTCCTGGGGTCGAGCTGGGTCAAGTAGATAGGTATCAAGATGTGAAATGACCAAATTAACCTTGCTGCCAGCTTTCTGCCAGTCTTTACCGGTACAAGGTGATGGCTGTACCGGTACAGCAAGCAGGAAAACATTGATTTCGCCGGTTCAATGCAATTTCTCACTTTTAACCCTCCAATCACTCTCTAACTTGTTCAAAAACTTGTCCAAGTCATTTAGAACATGTAGGATAGTTCCACACTTCCTTCCACACACTCGAACTCTGCAATTTGCGAAAGTCCAGTGTATTACATTCACCCCTCCTAAAAAAAGTTTCGTCCGCGAAACTTGTAAACACTTACCTCACGATTCCATCGAGAATAGATAGGGATAATGCTCTTGCATTGCACTCTCCAGTTCCCAAGTGGCTTCTCGTTCCTCGTGATTACTCCAAAGGATCTTCACGTAGGGTATCTCGCGATTTCGAAGCCGTTTTACTTCCCGAGCTAGGATTCTCACTGGATGCTCCTCAAAGCTGAAATCCTCTCGTAAATCTATTGGAGTACTGTCCAATATATGGGTCGGATCAAAGATATACTTTCGCAGTGTAGATACATGAAATACATTGTGTACTCCTGCGAGACTCGGCGGTAAAGCAAGCCGATACGCTACGGGGCCTATCCGCTCCAACACCTCGTAGGGTCCAATGAATCGGGGACTCAACTTCCCTCGAATGCCAAATCTTTTAACTCCTTTCGTCGGGAAAACCTTTAGGAATACATGATCACCAACTTGGAATTCCAGTTCTCGCCGACGTTTATCCGCATAGCTCTTTTGTCGACTTTATGCTGTCAGTAGACATTCTCGCGCAAGTCGAACTTTAGCTTCAGCCTCTTGTAGTACATCTGGACCCAAAACTAATCTCTCTCCCACTTCGCTCCAATGAAGTGGTGATCTGCACTTTCTACCATAAAGGGCTTCAAAAGGTGCCATCTGAATACTTGCTTGATAACTATTGTTATAAGCAAATTCCGCCATTGGTAGAAACTGTGGCCAACTGCCCTGGTAGTCAATCACACAGGCCCGCAACATATTTTCAAGGGTCTGGATGGTACGCTTGGACTGCCCATCACTCTGGGGGTGGAAAGCAGTACTAAAATCCAATCGAGTACCCAAGGCTTCCTGTAAACTCTTCCAGAAATGTGAAACGAATCGGGTGTCTCGATCTGAAACAATCGAAGCAGGTACTCCGTGTAATCGCACAATTTCATCAAGATACACTTGTGCGAGTCTTTCCCCCGTCCACACCGTATGAATTGGAATAAAGTGGGCAGATTTAGTCAATCGATCAACAATTACCCAAATTGCATCGTGACCTGCTTGTGAGCGAGGTAATCCAACGATGAAATCCATAGTGATCCTCTCCCACTTCCACACTGGTATGGGTAAGCTCTGAAGTTTTCCTGCTGGAAGTCGATGTTCAGCTTTAACCTGCTGACAGGTTAAGCATTTAGCCACGAAGTCTGCAACTTCCTTTTTCAATCCAGGCCACCAGTAAGTTAACTTCAATTCCTTATACATTTTTGTACTTCCAGGGTGTACAGTATACGGGGCCCGATGTGCTTCTGCAAGAATCTCTTCTTTAATACCAGAATCTGCCGGTACACAAAGCCTATCACCGAATTTCAACAATCCCTGATCATCTACTCGAAAATCACTATCATGATTAACAGTGATTTTATCTCGAATCTTCTGCAGGAATTCATCTTGAGTTTGCTTTTCCTTAATTCGATTGATCAGGGTAGGTTGTACCACTAATGACATAAGTCTCCAAGGCGTATCAGGGGCTACAACTTCCAAAGTCAATCGCTCCATTTCTTTTATCAACAGTGGTTGCATTGTTATCGACATCGCCAAATTTTCCGTCGATTTTCTACTTAAAGCGTCTGCTACAACATTAGCTTTTCCTGGATGATAGAGGATGGTCAAATCATAATCCTTGAGCAACTCTAACCATCTACGTCGTCTCAAGTTTAATTCCTTCTGAGTAAACAGATACTTTAAGCTCTTATGATCTATGTAAACCTCGCAACGCTCGCCGTAGAGGTAGTGGCGCCAAAGCTTTAAAGCAAATACCACAGCTGCTAACTCAAGATCATGTGTAGGGTAGTTATTTTCATAATCCTTTAATTGGCGAGAAGCATAGGCAATTACTCTGCCATTCTGCATTAGAACACACCCTAACCCATTCAGTGATGCATCGCTGTAAATCACATAATCCACTCCAGTAACAGGCAAGGCTAGAATCGGGGCGGTAGTCAACCGTTCCTTCAGCTCTTGAAAGCTTCTTTCGCAAGCTTCATTCCATAGAAATTTAGCTCCTTTATGTGTGAGTCGAGTGAGAGGAGTGGACATCTTCGCAAATCCTTCTACAAATCTTCGGTAGTATCCTGCCAACCCAAGGAAACTCCGAATTTCTGTGACACTGGTCGGCCTAGGCCAATCTTTAATCGCTTCAATCTTCTTGGGATCTACAGCAATCCCAGCCTCTGAAATGACATGTCCCAGAAATGCCACTTCTCGGAGCCAAAATTCGCATTTCTTTAACTTTGCAAAGAGTTTCTTTTCTCGAAGTACTTGTAACACTACTCTCAAATGGTCTTCATGCTCCTTGTCACTTCGAGAATATATCAAGATATCATCGATGAACACGACCACAAACCTATCCAGATAGGGTTTAAAGACACGGTTCATTAAATCCATAAAGGCTGCTGGGGCATTAGTCAATCCAAACGGCATGACTGTAAATTCATAATGCCCATACCGTGTCCTAAAGGCTGTCTTAGAGACGTCTTCAGGCTTGATCTTGAGCTGATGATATCCAGATTGCAAATCAATCTTGGAGTATACTTTCGATCCTTGCAACTGATCGAATAAGTCATCAATTCTGGGCAATGGATATTTATTCTTGATTGTGACTTTGTTGATTTCTCGATAATCCACGCACAATCGAAGAGATCCATCCTTCTTCTTGACAAATAACACCGGTGCTCCCCAAGGCGATACACTCGGCCGAATGAATCCTTTATCTAACAGATCTTGTAACTGTGCCTTCAGCTCCTTCAATTCAGCGGGTGCCATTCGATAAGGCGCTTTAGAAAGAGGGGTAGTTCCAGGGACGAGATCTATCACAAACTCAACCTCCCTATCAGGTGGCATGCCCGGCAATTCAGCTGGAAACACATCCCCGAACTCCCGCACAACAGAAATATCATCAATCTTGACGGCTTCTCCGCTACTCACAGAAATGCTAGCCAAATAGGCTACACATCCTCTCCGTATCAACTGTCGTGCTCGCGAAGAGCTAATGGTCATTGCGAACAATGAACTCTGACACCCCTTATAAACAAACTCCTGTTGACCCGGTTCCCTAAAGGTGACCGTTCTGTTCGTGCAATCTATGGTGGCATAATACTGTGTCAACCAATCCATACCCAATACTACATCAAACTCACCTAGTTTGTGTAGTGCTAGTAAATTCACTGGCATAATCCAGTCGCCTACCCTAACTGGGCAGCGAGGGCAAAACTCACGAACATCTAGGGTATGGTCAGGTACAATCACTCATCCCAGATGCAAAGTAGGTGCTAAAGGAATGCTATGCAACTCGGCGAACTGCTGATCAATAAAAGAATGCGAAGCACCAGTATCAAATAATGCACGAACACGAATATCATAAAGCATAATGATACCTGCTACGACCTCCTGTGCTGCTGCGGCGCCCTCGGTCTGGGCGGCATACATCCGCCCACTCGAACCCTGCTGCGAACTCTCCGACTGCCGCTGTCCTGGTGGTCGCCTAGACTGATAGGGTGCTGTCGGGGTCCCCTGGCTCGGAGCTGAAGATGCAGGTACAGAAGCTGACGAGGGTGCAGGCAAAGAACCTCTCGGGCACTCTGAGCGAAAGTGGCCCTCCTGGCCGCAAAGAAAACACCTGCCCCCACGCTGTGGACACTGTGGCGGTACGTGAGGTCCACCACAGATAACACAGCGCGGTTGTCGACGACGCTCGGGTGCTCCACGGGGTGCTGAAGAACCTCGACCCCTCGACTGTCCTGACTGTCCCCTCGGATACTTTGGTGGCTTTCTAAAGGATTGCTGACCACTGCTCTCAACTGCTGGTCTTTTTCCTTTTCCTCGATCCACAATATCCCTTTCCTTCATTATCTCTGCCCCCTTCTCAACAATCAAGGCCCGATTCACTACATCCCTGTAAGTAGATAGGTTTGACGCCTGGACCAATCGAAAAATCGCAGGTCGCAAACCCACCTCAAATATGCGAGCCTTGTCCTCATCATCTCTAACCACAAAAGGAACGCAGTGCAGTAATCGGGAGAACTCTTGCTCATACTCTGCCACTGTCTTGTCCCCCTGCCTTAGGTTTCTCAGATCCCTTTCCATTTGTCTCTTTACACTCTGGGGAAAATAGGTAGTCAACAGTAATTCCTTGAACCGCGTCCAGGTAATAGCGGACAAATCAGTACGAGGATCCTCACGAATGTCTATCCACCACCTGTAAGCCTCGCCGTCAAGGTGGTGTGTCGCAAACCAAACCCGGTACCGCTCCTTAACAAAGGTATCATAGAATAGCTTCTCCATGTGCATTAACCATTTCTCGACCACCCAGTGATCTGCTTTCTCCCCGTCAAAGACACGAGGGTTGCAGCGACGAAATTCATTCAGTTGTTCCATCATCCGCTCTCGCTCCTCAACCCCCACCATCTCGGGTAACACTGTCCCTGATGCTGCCACAGGTACTGGTGGTGGTACTACTGTCTCCTGTCGGGTCTCTGCCCTCGGAGCTACTGGGGGTGTGTCCAGTACAGGTGACTGTGCTCTCACTGTCGTATCCCTGCCCGGTGTTAAGGATTTTGTATTGGCAAGTTTCGTGAAGTGAGTCGGAGTCTTGAAGAATCGAAGCGAATTGACAAAGATCAAAGAATTCAAGATTTCGGAAAAATCAGAAAATACCTCACGACATGAATCACGATGGTCAGGTAAAGTTTTAACTCATGTTATGGTGATTCATACTTAATTATAGGCATTAGAATCATTTAATCAAAGTTTGGTTAATTAGAAAGTGCTTTGGACAAGTGCGGAACCTGAAACGATGCAAAACACGAAAAATTGCATTGTGTACCGGTACAGCAATCAAGCGCGTACCGGTACAGCCACTGACTTGGCTTCGTATTTCTGTTCCGTCCTTGTGTAACCGGTGACAGCCTTTCGTGTACCGGTACACAGTGTAAAACCGTGAAAACTTTCTAATTCGACTCCGATTGATTCTAAAGTCTATAAATAAGCTATTGGGCTTCTCTAACAGATCAAGCATCATAAGAATACATGTTTGAGAAACCCTAGAGGCTTGGATTTCATCTAAAACCTATTTTCTACATATTAGCCTCTTTTAGGTCAAATCGGAATATTGTAATTTGATATCTATATGCCGATTTGATCTCCGCTTCGCTTGGAGTTTCTTTTCCTGGTTTTCTACGATACTCCTAAGCGAAGGATCACCATAATCATGATGCTCTTCATGAACGGCGTCGTGGATTCGGCGTGAACAAAGGCGGTTCGTGGATTCGGATCGTTGGCTCGTGGATTCGAGTGGCGTCGTGGATTCGGCGTGATTGAAGCTTCGTGGATTCGAAGTGGAGGCGTTCGTGGATTCGGACGTGAGGGCGTGGACAACCCGGAGGGTAGCGCGAAGATTCATAGGAGGTTAAGAGAGGTTGAGTCCGTGGAGTCGGTAATCACCTTGTAATCTTTTCTCTTAGTGAATTATTTTTTCGCGTGTTGGTCCCGTGGGTTTTTCTCCAAGTTGGAGTTTTCCCACGTAAATCTCGGTGTGCTTTTTATTTTCCGCATTTATTTTTATTGCATCGAGATTTGTGGTTTTTGGCCGTTCACCTATTCACCCCCCTCTAGGTGATAGATACAATCTAGATAGATCCTTGGGCTCCTCAAAACTTTCAATTGGTATCAGAGCGGGATCTAGATAAATTGTTATCTAATGGCCGAAGGTGGTAACATTAATCGACCTCCGCTCTTCGACGGCACGAATTATGCCTATTGGAAAGTTCGCATGAGAGCTTTTCTAATTGCTATCGATGAGCGGGTTTGGCAATCTATTGAATTTGGGTGGAAACATCCGATAGAAAAGGTCGATAATGTTGAAAAGCCAAAACCACGGAACAAGTGGACGAAAGAAGAAAACGAGTCATCTTCGTTTAACGGCAAGGGCATAAACTCTTTATTTAATGCATTGTCTCAAACGGAGTTTACTCGTGTTTCGGCATGCGAAACGGCAAAAGAAATTTGGGATACTCTACAAGTTACGCATGAAGGAACAAGCTTAGTAAAGGTCCAAAAATTGCAAATGCTAACTAGCAAGTTTGATTCAATTTCGATGGATGAAAATGAGACCTTTACCGAGTACTATACGCGTCTACAAGACGTGGTCAATACATGCGCTAACTTGGGAGAGAAAATCCCGGATGCTAAAATAGTTAGAAAAATTCTTCGAACTCTTCCGGAACGTTTTCGGGCTAAAGTAGCCGCGATCGAAACGGTCAAACATCCGGACGAGATGAAAGTAGAAGAATTAGTAGGAGCTTTGCAAACGTATGAGATGACTTTTCCTACTAATCAATCTTCTTCCAAGTCTTTCTCTAAAAGCACAGGGGTTGCATTGAAATCTACAAAGGAGAAGGACGAAGACTCGAGTTCCGACGACAAGTTATCAATTGCGGATTTTGAACATCAATTAGCGCTCCTCACGAAGAAGTTTCGTCGGAATTTTCGAAAGAAGAATAGATCGGACAAGGCTTCATCGTCTAAGCGACAACCTTTTTCTAAGTCATCTACATCTTCTAAATCTAAGGATCGAAAACTTGCAAAGCATTCAAAGGAAAAGGATGAATTTGAAGGAGAGATCCAATGCTACAAATGTAAAGGTTTTGGCCACATTGCGACGGATTGTCCTTCAAAGAAGACGTATAGACAAAAGGCTATGCAAGCAAAGACGTGGGATGATTCGACATCAAGTGAATCATTGTCAAGTGACGAAGAGAAGAATGATCAAATTGCCTTATTTGCTAATACACCTTCGTCGAATGTTGTGTGTTTATCCTCTATCGCTACTAATTCTAATGTTTCTTTTTCCTCGCATGATTCATCGAGCGACAATGGCGAAAGCGGGGAGGATTCGAACGACGAGGATATAGCGGAAGCTTACAACCTACTTCTTATTGAATCAAAGAAGATGGCTAAATTAAATAAGAAGTTGAGGGCGTCGTATGTTGAATCTTGAAGAGGATAACAACAACTTGAAAACCACGAACAAAGCTCTCGAGGAGGAAAGGGAATCAATTTTGAAAACGAATTCGGACCTCCTCGGGAAGCTTAATGAAGCGGAATCAACGATCAAATCATATAAAGACAAGGTTGGATTCTTGGAGCAACAATTCGAGGAATCAAACACATCCAACAAGTCTTTGACCAATCAAGTTCATCAACTCCAATCCGATCTTCAACGATTTTCTTCTGGATCAAAGAAATTGGACCATATGCTCGAATTGGGTCAAACAAACAAGCTTGGACTCGGTTATGAACGCACATATGTTGAGAAGGCGTCAACCGCATCTTCTAATGCTTCAACAACTTCGAAAGGAAAAGTATGTCATAAATGTGGCATCAACGGACATATTAAAAGGAATTGTCCAAATAAGGAAAAGAAGAAACAATTGGCATTGTCTACACATCGATCGACACTCTTAAAACCTCAATCGACATCGTCTACAATTCGACATCCCCCGCGGAATCAAAAGGAAAATCAAATTAGTCGAGTACCTCAAAAGAATCGGTATTCTAATGTGCAACGCCAAATCCAACCGAATCTTAAAGCAAACCGGTATTCTAAACTTCAACGCCAAGTTCTTTCAATGTCTCAACCGAAGAAACCACCAACTGTCGATCTCAAAACTAAGCAAACGGCACCAAACGTTGACAAGCCGAGAAAACCAAAGATCCGACAAGTTTGGATCCGGAAAGGTGATATCTTTCCTTGCTTCTCGTCTTAGTTATTTCTGATTTCTCGTGTAGTGCTTTGATAGGTGCTTATTGCATATTTTTATTCAATGCATTACATGTTTACATGATTTTTGGTGTTTTGAATTTTGTTTGATTAAAAATCATGTTGAGGAAAGGTATTTGGGGATTCAAATTTTTGAGAAAGGAGATGATTGAGAATCATTTTTTTGAGAAGAGAAAGTTTTTTAGAGATTGTTTAAACGGGTTTTATCTTCACAATCATATTAAATTAAATTCATATTAATTACCGTCTTTACTCCACTATTTATTATTTTGACGATAATTTATTATATGATTTCTTATTGCATAAATTCATCAAAATTTTGAAATCAAATTTGATTTTTTGATGATTAACTCATCTTGGTTGTAAGTGTTGGATATGATGAATGGATATTCTTAATTGACTAAAATTCGTCAAAATTATTTTCAATTGTGAGATTGTCTAATTTAGGGGGAGTTTGAAATTTAAAAAAAAAAGGGGAGAAAAAGAAACTCCTATGTTTAAAAGATGTGGAAAGAGTTACATCCAAAAGGAGTGTGAAAACTACCACCACATGTAGGAAAGAGCTACCACCCCGGTCGTCCGGCAAGTGTGTGAAGCTACCACATGGTATTTAATTGAAAAAGCCGAAAAAGGTTAGAAAAATATAAATATTTTAGAATTTTCGGAGTAATAAGGTGCTAGTTTGAAAAAGATGCTCAAAGAGCCACCCCTGGTATCATATTGGTTAAATCTCTATTTTGAATGCATTGCGACAAATTGGTGTCAATTTTTTGAATTTCTAAAATCATTTTTCATCAACTTGCATCTTGATGGTTTTGAATTATTAAATCACTTTTGATATTGAAATTTTGATGTTTTGATGGATTTTGAAATTTTATAATATCTTATTTTCATTATAATAATCTTTGGAGTAAAAGCCTTAATTTGTATAAATTTAATTCAAATTTGATGGATTTTTAAAGCAAATTTTTGAAATCTGAGATCGTGTACCGGTACACTATTCAGTACCGGTACGGGTACTGTAGCCGCGTCTTATATAACCGGATATAGGGTTTATTTCTCTCTCCAACCTGAATCAAATTCCACTCTCTCTCTCTCTAAAAATCCCTGGTGCCTTCCTCTTGCAGATCTACACGTTTTCCCTCAGAAATTTGTGAGTATTTAGCTCGGATTTAATCGTTTCATCGCGTTTATGTTTATTTTTCAAAAAATTTCGAGTTCATGCTTAGATCTCTGTTTTTGATCGTTTTTGATGCAATTTTTTGCTGTAGATCAGTGCTTAAGGACATTATCTTGCTTCTAGAACACTTGAATCACATCAAATCACATTATTTTTCGCTGATCCATGTTCTAAGCTTCATTTTTCATGTAATTTCGGGATTTTTTGTAAAATGTCATTTTTTAATGAAAATTTTTGCATGATCTGGTTAGAAAAAGGATTTGTATGCATTCTAATGTTATTGGAAATTTTTTCGCTATTTTTTCAGATTTTTCAAAATTTTTGTTCATGCACGACTAATTTTTGTATAGGAAAAATGGCGTTTTCATTCATTTTGCTGATTTTGGTGCTGATGGCTACGAGACGTGGACGAGGTAGTGGTAGAGGTCGACGTGGGTCCTCTAAGAGAACACGAACAACGGGAGAAGCGTCCGGCTCGGATCCGGATTATCAAGAAAGCTCCCATGAAGAAGCAGAAGAACCTATTGCTCAGCTTGACAAGGGCAAAGGAATAGCAGGCGAGTCCTCACGTGGCGGTGGTTCTCGTATAAGAGAAACTCGGTCGAAGCGTGCTGCGGAGATTCCTCCTGAGCGACGGAGGATGTACATGAGCAAGTCGTGTATTGCGGAGCGTTATGTCAACTTCACCGATCTCATTCATGACGTTCCTGACTTTGGCCGGTTACTTCAGCGGGTTCCCATTGAGCCGGTTGGCAGAGTCCCTGCTCGTGCTCCTTTCTGTGTGGAACTCATTCGTGAGTTCTATATGAACGGAAGGGTCTTAGCAGAAGATGAGGAGACCGGGACATATGTTTTTGAGACATTCGTGCGTCAACAGAAGATTGCCGTTACCCCATATACTATTGGAGAGCTTCTGGGGATGAACGTAGACACTGCAGGTCTTCCTTATACGTCAGGAGGGTTTCAGTCCTTATCTCATTGGGATACCATAGTAGCTGCTATTTGCAGAGCTGGAGTGCAAACGACTCGTGCCTATGTAGAGTCCAAGGATTTGCGACCGGAATATCATCTACTTTCCTTGGTTTTGAGCTACAATGTTCAACCTACGATTGGTACCAAAAGGATTCGTTGGGATCGATTGCTTCTACTGTTTTTACTTGGTCACCCGAGGCAAGCTCATGGATTGAACATCAACATTCCTTTTCTGATGTGGCAGCGGATGGTTCATGTGATTCAGGCGTCTGCCAGACGGGATCTCCTTCCTTTTCCTCTTTTGATCACGAGGATTTTGCAGGACAATGGAGTGGATGTTTCATGTGAGAAGTACGATTATGGTCTTGGTCCTATCGATGCTGTAACTTGGGCCAAGTCAGTCAGCACACTAAAATCATTTCAGCAAACAAAGGGATCATCGCGACCAGCTCCTAGCCAGGCACCTCCACCTCGAGCAGAGCGTGAGGGATCTTCTAGTTCAGGGGGAGTGATTACTGTGGAATCACTTCATCACGAGGTGCGCTCTATGAAAAAGAAACTGGCCGATCTTGCGAGAAAGGTGGAGATGGGGATGAAGAGAATGATGGAAAAAATGGGATGTAGGCATGATGATATCTTTCCTACTGAGCCTACTACTTATACCAGATCGACTTCACGACATCCTCTCATTCCACCGTCTGGTGATGCTCCTGAGGCTGGGGGATCTGGTGCTGGAGCAGGAGATGATGATGATGATGATGACGAGGACACTGAGTGATGTCTTCCTTGGGTTTCGTCTTATTACTTTATTATGCTTACTTTCTAGGACGATGTTTTAGTTATGTTTGCTTATCTTTCCTTTGCATGTTTTTATTTTTGTTTTAGGCCTGTAACTATGACTGGACTACTCTTATGCTTTCTAGTATGTTTTCTCTTTTTACTTGCTTTCTTTTGGCAATTTTTGACAAAAAGGGGGAGAGCATAGATGAAGGGGGAGAGCATGGATAAACAGGCATTAAACTGGAACTGAGGATGATGAATTCTTCAAGAACAAAGGGGGAGATGTGAACAAAGGGGGAGAAGGTATAAGAATTTAAGGCTAATCATTTTTGAGTGATTTGTTTTGCAGGATTTCAAGACTTCAAGACTCCTAGTTGCGTCTAAGTCATAGAGTCTGTTTTAGGAGTTTTGATGTAATTCTGAGTTTCATATTGTATTTGGATTACACGCGAGGAGTTCAATGTTTTGGTGATGACAATTGAACTTCGTTTTTCTTTAAATTGTAATTTTTGAGTTTGTGTGAGTTTTGTCACGAAAATTGCCAAAGGGGGAGATTGTTAAGGATTTTGTATTGGCAAGTTTCGTGAAGTGAGTCGGAGTCTTGAAGAATCGAAGCGAATTGACAAAGATCAAAGAATTCAAGATTTCGGAAAAATCAGAAAATACCTCACGACATGAATCACGATGGTCAGGTAAAGTTTTAACTCATGTTATGGTGATTCATACTTAATTATAGGCATTAGAATCATTTAATCAAAGTTTGGTTAATTAGAAAGTGCTTTGGACAAGTGCGGAACCTGAAACGATGCAAAACACGAAAAATTGCATTGTGTACCGGTACAGCAATCAAGCGCGTACCGGTACAGACACTGACTTGGCTTCGTATTTCTGTTCCGTCCTTGTGTAACCGGTGACAGCCTTTCGTGTACCGGTACACAGTGTAAAACCGTGAAAACTTTCTAATTCGACTCCGATTGATTCTAAAGTCTATAAATAAGCTATTGGGGTTCTCTAACAAAGTAAGCATCATAAGAATACATGTTTGAGAAACCCTAGAGGCTTGGATTTCATCTAAAACCTATTTTCTACATATTAGCCTCTTTTAGGTCAAATCGGAATATTGTACTTTGATATCTATATGCCGATTTGATCTCCGCTTCGCTTGGAGTTCTATTCCCTGGTTTTCTACGATACTCCTAAGCGAAGGATCACCATAATCATGATGCTCTTCATGAACGACGTCGTGGATTCGGCGTGAACAAAGGCGGTTCGTGGATTCGGATCGTTGGCTCGTGGATTCGAGTGGCGTCGAGGATTCGGCGTGATTAGAGCTTCGTGGATTCGAAGTCGGGGCGTTCGTGGATTCGGACGTGAGGGTGTGGACAACCCAGAGGATTGCGCGAGATCCATAGGAGGTCAAGAGAAGTTGAGTCCGTGGAGTCGGTAAATCACCTTGTAATCTTTTCTCTTAGTGGATTGTTTTTTCGCGTGTTGGTCCCGTGGGTTTTTCTCCAAATTGGAGTTTTCCCACGTAAATCTCGGTGTGCTTTTTATTTTCTTTATTGCATCGAGATTTGTGGTTTTTGGCCGTTACACCTATTCACTCCCCCTCTAGGTGATAGATACAATCTAGATAGATCCTTGGGCTCCTTAAAACTTTCACTCCGGTACTGTAGGTATAGGATCCGGAATCTCCCTGTCAGTCGTGTGTCGCAGTAGTAAATCCTCTAACCTCTTCATCCTGTCCTCCTGCCGACGCGCGGCATCCATCTGCTGCCGCGCGGCCGCAGCCTGCTGAGCAACCAAATCTGTCAGCTTCGCAAGCTAATCCTGCAACTCATGGATCCCACTAGATCCCGAAGTAACAGAAGTCCCCACTTCCTCTGCATCCACTACCTCAGCTGCCCCGGCGGCTTGCGAACGAGTCAACGGCATCTTAAACTACAGCACAAAACAAACATAGGTCAATAAATCCTATACTACTGAACCCTCATTGAGGATATAAACCAGCTAATTAAGCGAAAGCAATGAGAGGTAACGCATACTAACTTCCGATGTCACGTTGTCGGCCGCCGACGTGACCCTCTGCAACGTTAGTAATTGCACATCCCGATCAAACTCCTACTATTCGGAGTTTATAAGTACCCAATCAAAGTACTTTCGCTAACAACAACCTCGACTAGACATCGTCTCTCACGAGCCTATCCTTATAGTCCAACCAGCCTAAGGTTTGCTAGGCCTACTAAGACTCAACCCTAGGCTCTGATACCACTATAATCTGTCACGCCCGAGTACCAGCGGAAGCATATCCGGTACGTGTACAGACCCGCCATACACCTGCAGTATATAAGGCGTCTACGAAGAAAGCAAGTCGATAGGAAGTAAAACAAAGAAAGTCCTATCCTGATATCAGAGCAATGTACAAGTCGACATATAAAGAACAAAGAGTATACAATCCAAAATCTCGACAGAAGAGAAGTATCACAACTGTTGTTCACGGTCCAAAGAGTACATATACATCACGGGTATACAAAAATAGGATAGATACAATGGTGGTTTCTCTATACAAAGGGACATCACCCTCGGTTGTAGCCCGAGTAGCAAGGTGATCGACTAGCATGCTCCTAGCAATGTCTAGCTAGACGCGACTCCCATGCCACGATCCCTAGCCTCTCCTGTAGATGGCTCTGTAAAAACAACCACCAAAAAGGGTGTGAGAACTATTAACAATAGTTCCCAGTGGGTAAGCCGCCAGTCTCGGCGAATTACACCACTAGGCTCATAATGTACTGAAAGTAAGTAAAAGCAATAAGTGCATGATATAGAAAAATGCAGTGCTAACTGGTAACAGGCATGTATTCAACATGTAGACATGATTTCTGCAGTAATGAATCAACGGAATAATAAAAGTATCGCAACTACTATAAACATGAACATAAACATAATCATAGAAGTGTAAGTACTACTGTACACTACAACTGATACTCATTCATTACTATCATTATCATTTTCACTTTCATTTTCATTCACTAGGACCTACTCAAGGTAGTCCAGCTTGCGCCGCGCCTAATGGCCCCATGGTAGTATACACTCCCCACGGCAATCTACTTCGGCACCCAATCCCGCACAGGCGAGCAACTGTCGCGTAGGCCAACTCCGGAGTGCCGGCTTGTAGGGAGCTACCCTCACAAGCGTGTGCGAATGAGCACGATGGCAAGCAAGCAAAGTCCATTGTCCACATGTCTCAATTTTCATATTTTCATTTGCAAAGTTCTTACCTTCGATCCTCTGATCAGAATTTCAATACACAAATAGTAACAAGAACTAGTATCCACTAGATTGTAAACATGTAAGGGTAATGCTAAATCACATGGCATTATAATCTTTTCACT
>NW_017890799.1:0-34581 GCF_001540865.1 Ananas comosus | reverse complement strand
CACAGTCTACAGGATGTTCCATCTAATCGACGGTCGATGTACTCGTCGAAACACTGCATTGGTGAGCGAGATGTTGGGGTGGCCAGTATCATTAGTTGTGTGCCGGGTTTTCAGGATTTATTTGAACAGGGGAATCTTCATCAGATTTGTGATTTCCCGGAGCAAACCGGTTATTGTTTGGAGTTGATCAGAGAATTTTACAAGAGAGCAGGTCACCTCAGTGACTCCGACGGCGGTCCGTACGTGTTTACGACTTCCGTTCGTGGTGTTGAGTTATCCATCACTCCTGAGACAATAGCTTCGGTGCTAGAGATGGAAGCAACGACTGACGGAGTGGAGTATCTTCAGGCCGGATTCGACTCACTTCGCGATTGGAACCGTGTCGTGAACACTATTTGTATGCCGGGTACTGAATCAAACGGCATTATGGTTATGTCCAAAGATTTCAAAATGGAGTACAGGTTTCTGAACTTTGTGGTTTGCTACAACATCATGCCTCTCGCGAATACGAAAATCTTGAGATGGGATCGCATTCTGTACATGTATCTCTTGGGTAGGCCGGATATTGTAAGTGCCAAAAATATTAACATGAATATTCCGTTTCTGATCTGGCGGAGAATGGCAAAAGATATCAAGACTTCCGGACAAAATGAGAGGTTACCATTTCCTTTGATAATTATGAGGATTTTGCGACTTCGTGAGGTGGATGTTCGGTGTACATCATACGAGCACAGTTTGGGTCGGATTAATGAAAGGACGTTTGTAAAATCCTCGGTGCAGCTTCGTACGCCGTCTCAACGTGCTTCTTCCCCTCCTGCAGCTCCACCTCCTACTACTGCTACTTCTTCCCGTCCTTCTATGGACATTTCTGAGGAAGATATTTCCGTTTCATCGGTGTATCGCGAGCAGCAAAGTCTATCTGAGGAGCTTCAGAAGTTGTCTGCAGAACAAGCTGCGATTCGTAAGGATGTGAGCAAGATGAAGCGCTTGTTGAATATGATCTTTGACAAATTGGGATGTTGTCGGGCAGATTTACCTCCAGGAGATGATTCTGACTAGGAGTTACCGGGCTTCTCTTTTTGTCGTTTTGGCGCTTTCTGACAAAAAGGGGGAGATAATGGATGGTCTTAATGATGATGATGATGCATTAGTTAGTTAAGATGTTTATGCATTAGTTAGTTAAGATGTTTAATTTTGAACTATGATGCTTTAGGTTTCTGACTTAGTGCTTTAGGTGTTTGTGACTATGAACTATGAATTATGAACTATGACTTGATAGTTTGTTTGATCTTGATACTTGAATCTTGATTATGCTTTGAGAATGTTTTTGCAGGAATAATTCAAGACTTCAAGATTCCGTGTCTAAGTCATAGAGTTTGTATTAAGGGTGTAAAAGTGTAAATTTCGTTTTTTTTTTGGATTGATCATGCAGGAGATTATCGTTTGGTGATTGCGATGATCTTCTTTTTATGATTTACTAGTTGTATACGAGCTTTGTAGTATATTTTGTCACGAAATCGCCAAAGGGGGAGATTGTTAAGGATTTTATAGGTTGGCGAATTTCGTAAAGTTGTTTGGAGTCTTGAAGGGTTGATCGCAGAAGTTTTTGAGAAGAGATTCAAATTGGAGGACGAAGACTCATTCGGAAAGATCGACACCTAAGGTATGAAGAAAAGATCATTTGTGGTGAAGATGCATAATTAGAATAAGTTCAGAAGACTTAGATTGCTTTAAAACAAATTTTCTGAACTTTCATGTGTTCTGGGACCGGTCTCTGAAATGGAGAGACTGGTTCCCCTAAGGTCCTCACTGCGTAAACCATGATGCAACTGGTCCCCTGTGATGAGAGACCGGTTCCCGAACCATGGTGCTTCTGTCGCGCAGCGAGGGACCGGTCTCAAGTTTGAGAGACCGGTTCCCGAACGTTGGGTTTTTGGTCACGCAGAGAGGGACCGGTTCCTCACTTGAGAGACCGGTCTCTCACAGACCGGTCTCCTCGACAGGACCGGTCTCTGAGGATGACACAGGTTTTTGAAAATGACTTTTTGCAATCCTAGTCTACTTCTAAGTCTTCTAAACATATAAATAAGCTATGTGGGTCATCTAAAATTAAGGCTTTGAATATTTTACCAATTCTAAACCCTAGAAACTTAATTCTCTCCGTTTCAATGCTTAGATGAGTTTCTAGCAATCGACATCGGCTTGATTCTTCGTTGTTACTCAATAATTCTTACGAGAATCAAGTAGATGTTTGATAAAAGGTGAACTCCCATAGCTTATGGTTTTCAAAAGTTAAATCACCACAAATCTTCGATTCTACAAGCTCCGGAAGGAGGTTCGGCGCGTGGATCTCGCGTGAAGCCGAGGATTCGGTGGACGCTTCGAGGAGTTGAGGCGTTGACGCTGCGAGGAGTTGCAGCAAGGTCGATTGGTGGATTCCTATCGATCGAGGACCGGCAAAGATCACCGTCAACGAGAAATCGGTAAATTGAGTCGTGTGTTTTTGTCGAAATCACTTGTACTCAAGTTTTCTTAGTGGATTTTCTTTGCGTGATCGGTCCCGTGGGTTTTTCACTCCGAATTGGAGTTTTCCCACGTTAAATTCTCGGTGTGCTGTTTTAATTTCCGCTATTTTGTTTTGTTTGCATCGAGATTTTTCGAGTTTGCCGGATTTACACCTATTCACCCCCCTCTAGGTGTTATTTACCTTTTAGATCCTCGGGATCCATATTTAACAACACATTGTAACTTGATCACTTTCAATCAAATACAAAGCTTGTACATTTACTTTACATTCATTCTTCCAATTTACGTAACCATCTCCCAAATGAATTAATTACATTTCATATACATTTTACATTCATCGACATAATAGATGAAATATACATAGGGTGGCTCTATACACATCGGTAGTCCGCTACCTAGAGCACGATAATCATGCCACGAGCCATGATCACCCCGCTTGCGCTAGAACCTGCATGGTTAGTGGGATGAGAACTACAACAAAGTTTCTAGTGGGTTCGGCAACAGACCTCGCCGACTTACCTACTAGGTCTATTTAGGCATATGTATTTCAAGAAAGGAAGATAGCCAACCAACTAATGCTACTACTAATACAATGCCTACAAGAAAACTGGTCAATAAACAGATAATCATATGTATGATAAATGCATGCATGTTTTTTCCATAACTTTAACTTGGCTTTTACCCAATCTTACCGGTTAACCTTGTTAACCCCAATAACTCATAACCCGAAATTCCTTAATAACGGGAGACTCGAACCTCTCTAGGGACCGTCCTCTGGGGGGATTTTACCACGCCCATTGGTGACCAACTCCGGAGCGCACCGCCCGAGGGGGAGCTATCTCCCTCAAGCCAAGACTTATCGTGAGTATCAATCAAATCCTCAACTTGAGAATACATAGCCACTAGTCACAATGCCACTGTCATAATAGGTTTCTGCCTATTTATTCGTGCCACTTTCTAGTTCACTCTTGCCATAATGCCACTATGCCACTATATCAATGATAGGTCTCTACCTTATCATTTATGTGCCATAATGCCATAATTGGTTAAACCATGTTTAACAATTCATCTCTCAATGCCAATCTTGTCTCTATTGTCAATGTCACCTTCGTTTACTATTGTCAAGTCCAATTCTCGCATTCATACAATCGTTAGGGTTCTACCATACATGTCCATTATGGTTCTATCATTCTCTATATTCAACTACGTTAGAAGCATATAAATGAAGTCAAACCAAGGTTCACATGTAAACTACCCTGTCATGCATGAATGATACTATACATAGATATGTTCAACAAAGGCGAAATAGATATAAAGGGGAATCCAACGATTCCGGTGTGCACCCCCCACCATTTTATAGTTACAAGGAACCCACGGTTTAATTCTTGGAATTTTTAAGCTCTTATCCTGCATGTTGTGGCTATCTGTACGAAAAATGATGTTTTGGTCAATATCTTCGCGTACACTCGTCGGATTGTCAAACCGAGCGCATCAACGCGTTCGTTATACGCCCAATTAGATTTCTAAGAGGTCAATTTACATCGGAAACGGCCTAGGGCAAAAGCCCCAAAATTCATGCCCTGACAATGCCATTTAGGGTTTCTTCCTAGATTGATCTTGTTCCTAAGCGAATGATAGCTTAGAATCAACTAGGAAGCATTCTAATACCATTTTCATACCCTTTGAACCATTCCTAGGGCATCTAGTGTGAACCCTAATAATCCACCATGGGAGCACCTTGAGAAAACCATGGATTTCATGGGTTCAAGGTCTCAAGAGGGTTTCTAAGCTTGCAAGGAGGTCAAAACACTAATTCTTGGGGTATAAATCCAAACCCTAGAACTCTACTTGTAAGAAGACTCACCTTAGCCCAAGCTCTATCAAGTCCTCCTTGTGGGAGAGCTTCAAGAACCACCAAAACCTCCAAAATCTCCTTCTCCAAGCTTTCTCCCAAGCTCCTCCCTTGCCCTAGATGAGTTTTCTAGAGAGAGAAATAGAGAAATATGAGGGAGAGGGTGTGTGTGTGTGTGGCTGTGAAGGGGAGAAGAGATGGGGTATATATGGTGTGCTACAATTGCAACTAGGCCCCCCAAACTATTATAATTGCAGCAGACTTAATCTTGCTGTCGGGTCCAAAGTGTACCGGTACACTTTGGGCTGTCACTGGTTACACGATCGCGTATGACCAAACCAGAGAGCAGTTTTCTCAGTTCGCACCATTTGTACCGGTACACTTTCAATTTGTACCGGTACACTTTCAGTGTCACGCCCCGAGCCCGATCCTTTTGGCCGGTTCGAGTGCGTCGAACAGACGTTGAACGGACAGAGCCTCCCCTGTCCGCCCAAGGCTCAACAACAGGTACAAATAGAGTATAGAAATTGCATAAGCGGAAGCATACACAATGGCTTGCACGAGGGCAAGCAATAGCCAAGNCCAATAAAACTCGAATCTAGAGGGAGAGAACATGTTGCTTACCTCTTAGAAGCTTCAAAACAAGCTCTAAATCCTTTAAATCCCAAGATCTATCCTCCACTTAGCTCCGAATCCAAGCTTGAGGCTTCACTCATGGAGGAAACCCAAAAAGAAGCAAGAAAAGCAAGGAGGAGAAGATCAAAACCCACCAAAATCCATCAAAAATGGAAGAGAACTCAAGAGAGGGAGTTCTTACCTTGTCTCCTCTGTTCTAGGGCTCAAAAGAGCAGCCATGAGGGCTGGGGTGGCTTATATAGGCGTTGCAACAATTGCAAAAACACCCCTCTACGAAACAGCCCAAATCTGCACTGCGTACCGGTACACGGATTTGTGTACCGGTACACCTCCCACGAAAAGCCAAACCCGAGCTTCGGGTTTTGCTGGGAAATGGTCTGTGTACCGGTACAGCCATCAATCCCGTACCGGTACAGCAAGCGAACCCGTACCGGTACGCGGCCTGCTGAAGGCTACCCGAGAGCTGACCAAAAATCCTACTTTTTGGATTTTGGTACACAGCTTTAAACCACAATTCTCGGGACTCGAACCATAGGTCGGAACACTGTCAACGACCTACCAGAAAGTCTGGAAAAGTTCGACACACAGATCAAGCACTCGAACCTCGCAATTTGCAAAGGTCCAGTGTGTTACATTATGTCCTCTTGAATCTCGAACGGTTCGAACGAGAGGACATGATTGGGGTCGTGAACATACTCGCGGAGATTCGATACATGAAATACATCGTGCACTCCCGCAAGCCTCGGTGATAATGCTATCTTGTAGACCACCGCACCAACGCGTTCCAATATCTCGAACGGTCCAAGATACCGGGGACTTAGTTTTCCACGGACTCCAAACCGTTTAATTCCTCGAATCGGCAATATCTTTAAGAACACGTGGTCTCCAACGGCAAACTCTATGTCTTTCCTCCGTCTGTCGGCATAGCTCTTTTGCCGAGACTGCGCCCTAGCAAGTCGTTGGCGGGCTAGGCAAACTTTCTCCTCCGCCTCCCGCACTACATCCGGGCCAAGAGCAACTCTCTCTCCCACATCGCTCCAATGAATTGGGGAGCGACACTTCTTTCCATAAAGGGCCTCGAATGGCGCCATTGCGATACTTTCTTGGTAGCTGTTATTGTACGTGAACTCCGCCATTGGTAGATGATCGTGCCAACTGCCTTTGTAGTCCAGTACACACGCTCGGAGCATATCCTCAAGTATTTGTATCATCCTTTCCGATTGACCATCACTCTGAGAATGAAATGCCATGCTAAAATCGAGCCGTATGCCCAAAGCCTCCTGTAGGCTTCTCCAAAAATGAGATGTGAATCTCGGGCCCCGATCCGATACAATTGACACCGGAACCCTATGAAGCCTCACAACCTCGTCGATATAAACCTGAGCCAACTTGTCCCCCGACCATGTAATATGAATCTGTAGGAAATGTACCGACTTCGTCAACCAGTCTACTATCACCCAAATTGCATCGTGTCCCCCTCGAGATCGAGGCAACCCGGTCACGAAGTCCATTACGATATTTTTCCATTTCCAAACGGGTATAGGTAGACTTTGCAATTTTTCCGCCAAAAAACGCCGCTCCGCTTTTACCTGTTGGCAGGTAAGACATTGCGCAACAAACTCCCCAATGTCCTTCTTCATGCCCGGCCACCAATAGTGCAATTTCAAATCTTGATAAATTTTGGTGCCACCCGGGTGTATATTATAAGGAGATTGATGCGCTTCTTGCATAATCGCCCTGCGGATGTCTTTGTTCTTAGGCACACACCAACGGTTTCTAAACCGGAGTGCACCGTCAGTCCCAATGCCAAAACCATCGGCACTACCATTCTCAACTTCACCGCGCACCTTTTGGAGATACTCATCGGAAGCTTGCAGTTCTTTTATCCTCTCCAACAAGGTCGGTTGCACCACTAACGCGGCCAGTATAGCCGGCACTCCCGACGCCACTACTTCAAAACCAAGCCGTTGCATCTCTTTTTGCAATAATGGTTGGGGTGTAATTGCCGAAGTCAAATTTTTTTCCGATTTTCTACTAAGTGCATCGGCCACGACATTCGCCTTCCCGGGGTGGTATAGAATAGTAACATCATAGTCTTTTAGCAATTCCAACCACCGCCGTTGTCGCATATTTAACTCCCTTTGGGTGAATAAGTACTTAAGACTTTTGTGATCCGTATAGATCTCATAATGTTCCCCGTATAAGTAATGCTTCCATAACTGCCGCATGAAAATAACTGCCGCTAGCTCAAGATAGTGAATCGGGTAGTTCTTCTCATAAGTCTTCAATTGGCGCGAAGCATATGCTATAACTCGGTCGTTTTGCATCAAAACACACCCGAGTCCAACGTAGGAAGCATCACTAAATACCACAAAGGTCTCCCCCGGCGTCGGTAGAGCAAATACCGGGGTCGTGGTCAATCTTTCTTTTAATTCCTCGAAGCTCCGCTCGCATTCGTGGCTCCAAACATACTTCACCCCTTTGTGTGTAGGCGCGTTAGTGGAGTAGTTATTTTAGCAAACCCCTCCACGAACCATCGGTAGTAGCCCGCTAGCCCAAGGAAACTGCGGACCTCCGATACACTCGTCGGGCGAGGCCAATCTCTAATTGCCTCAATTTTCTTCGGGTCCACTGAGATACCATCGCCCGAAATTACATGACCAAGAAAAGTGACCTCCGATAGCCAAAAGTCGCATTTCTTCAACTTGGTATATAACTTCTCTTTTCGGAGTATTTCCAACACGGTCCTCAAGTGCTCCTCGTGTTCTTCCTCGGTTCGAGAATATACCAATACGTCGTCAATGAATACCACGACGCACCGGTCCAATAGTGGACGGAAGACCCTATTCATTAAGTCCATGAACGCCGTCGGGGCGTTAGTAAGCCCAAACGGCATCACCGTGAACTCATAATGGCCATACCGCATACGGTACGCCGTCTTGTGCACATCCTCGGGCCGTATTTTCAACTGATGAAACCCCGATTGAAGATCGATCTTTGAATATACCCTCGACCCTTGCAACTGATCGAATAAGTCATCAATCCTCGGCAACGGGTACTTATTCTTCACTATGACCTTGTTCAACTCGCGGTAATCCACGCAGAGTCGAAGTGTGCCATCCTTCTTTTTAACAAATAGCACCGAGCTCCCCAGGGTGACGCGCTTGGCCTCACAAAGTCTTTGTCGAGCAAGTCTTGCAACTGTGCCTTGAGCTCCTTTAGCTCTGCCGATGCCATTCTATACGAAGCCTTCAAAATTGGAGCCGCCCCGGGTACCAAGTCAATGACAAACTCGATCTCCCGGTCCGGTGGCAAACCCGGTAACTCCGCCGGAAATACATCCGGAAACTCACACGCCACCCGAATACCACTAAGTTTCGGGTGCTCCTTCTGGGCTTCTACCATTGTCGCCAAATAGGCTTCACAACCACCTTTTATCATTTTTCTCGCCCGTGCCGCTGACACGATCACCGCGAAGAGCGAGTTTTTAGATGCCTGATATACTAGCTCCTCTCGATTAGGCTCACGAAATGTGACCACCTTACTTTCGCAATCTATCACGGCATAATACTTGGAGAGCCAGTTTGTAGCACACTGGACCTTTGCAAATTGCGAGGTTCAAGTGTTCGATGTGTATTCCGAACTTTTCCACACTTGGTGGAGGGCCGTCGTTGGTATACCGGCCTAAAAGTTCGATCTCGAGAGTTTTGGCTGAGTCCTGAGAGTTTTACTCTCGGGGACCGGTCCCTGATAGGAAAGACCGATCCCCCAGTGAACAGTGCTGCGTAGCGGGCGAGGCAACCGGTCCCTGGCAGTCGAGACCGGTCCCCGAGCGCGTCTGCGCGGAGAGAGACCGGTCCCGCGCATGGAGAGACCGGTTCCCGAACGTTGGATTTTCGGGGGCAGGCTGAGAGACCGGTCCCAGGTCGGGGAGACCGGTCCCTCTGGGCGAAAACTGCCCAGACCGGGCTGTTGTGATTTTGGATTTTTGAGGGGCTTATCTAGATTTTGTTACTTTAGAGCCTATAGAGAGCCTTTCTTCTCTCTCTTTCCCTCATTTCTCTCAACCCTTTGCATTCTAGAGAGAGAAGAAGAGAGGGAGAAGGAGAAAGGAGACAAGCAGGATAAGGAGCGTGCTTGGAGGCCTTGGAAGCACCATCTTACTTTCCTCATTCTCACCTTTTGGTGGTTCTTTGAACTTTGCGTGGAGCTTTGTGGAGAATCAAACTTCAACCCTACTGATTTTGAGCTTGGATTGTAAGCTTCTCTGAGGTTGGTACATTGGAATCCACTTTGATACATGTTTTCCTAGGTTTACTAGATAGAATACCCTAAGATTTGCGGATTTAGGGTTTATTGTGAGTTTTGGATTTGAAGGCTAATCTTGACCTCATTTGGAATGGTTTGAAACCTTTATATAGGTTAGATTGGAAGACTCTACCTTCATTGAGGATTAAAGGAGTTGTGTGCGACGTTGAGGTAGTTTCTTCAACCTAGCTTGTAGAGCTTAATGATGAGTATTGTGCTCTTCGTTTCGTTTGGTGACCCTATTTTTGATGTTCATTCAGGGTACTAGAAGCTTGGTGGATACCTTCGTTCGGCGAAACGTAAGAATCGATGGTTGCTGTGGTTTGATTCATAAATATGGGGCAAAATGGCCCCTATGCCTTTCTAAACTGTTGGTAATGTACTTTTGAATTGCAAATTCATGCTAATCATGATTATTAGTGAATTTAGACAAATAACATGCATGCCTCATGTAATCGTAGTAATTTGTAACCTATAACTAGATGCTATATGTGTTAGATTTCATGCCATTGTGGATAGTGGCTTGGTTTGCAAGTTGACGAACATCTCCAATGCTAAGAATTGAGTGAAACTATGGTCAAAATGAACTATATATTAATGCCATGCCTTGGACTCTGTGACAACAAGAATGTGCATAAAAGAGGCACTTGGAATTAGTAAACTATACAAATGCAACTAGAACATGATGATAGGCACATTTGTACATCTGCTATATATATATTCCATGCCTAGAAGACATGATAGACATAGAGATAGGCCTTTGGACATTCGATACGTTCCATTTATTTAACATAATGACTGTTACTTGTGATAGAATATACGATAACTTGCCTCATGTGCTCAATTCGAACATGCTTGTGAGGGTCGCTCCCACAAGCCGGCACTCGAGATAGCCATCGCGATTCATATCGCGCGGCATTGGGCGCGAAAGTGGATTGCCGGGCCAGCCATTTCCTAGAGGGGATGTTGACGGTCCACGGGGCCACTAGGCTCGCAGACCGGCCAGACAGCCTCGGGTGGGTCTCTTCAGATTTACATTTAGTATCATTATGACATCGTGGACATATCGAATGACTTTAGAGTATTACTTGGACATGACTGAATAGTAAACAAGGAACTATTACTATTTCGCATTGTGAACAATTATGGTATTTGAGACCCTTTACGTTCATCATAATTGCTTCATCTTAATGCAATTACGCTAAGTAGAGATATCATGTTGTAGTAGGTTACATTATTTTTACTTACCTTTCGCTTTTCTACTGTTACTGTCACTGACATCTTTTGTAGCTTTGGGCCTTGTGGTGCATTCACTGAGGTCAGTAATTGCCCACTGGGAACTATTTTGAATAGTTCTCACGCCCCTGTTTTATGGTTTCCTTTTCAGAGCCTTCGGCACCAGCAGAGGCACGGGATCGTGGCAAGAGGATCGCTTAGCTAGCTAGCGAGGAGCGGTACTTTGCCTAGGTGGTTACTCTTTCTTTTGTAGTTGAGAGAGTGAGAGGTTTTGCATCCATGTATAGAGACCACCTATGTACCTACCTATAGCACTTGTAGCTGGGATTTTCTTGTATCACTTTATGTTATATTTTGTGGATTTACAGTTTTATCCTTATCCCTTGTTGTAGCATTTAGACATTTATTATGCTCTGATACTCCTAGATGTCTTGTATTATTGCTTTTATTATTGTTGTTTTTAGATGCCTTATATGTTGTAGACATATGGCGGGTTTGGGCACGCGCCGGGCGGGCTTCCGTTGGGTCCCGGGGCGTGACACAGTTGGTCCCCAAGATCACGTCGAAACCCCACATTCGATTCAACACCAATAGGTCGATCGGCATGACCCAATCACCTATCTGCACTGGGCACGCTACACACTCTTCGTGAACATGAAAAGTATGCTCAACCGAATTTACCGTCCAATAGTCATAATGATGCACGATCTTAATGCCATGAGTCCTAGTGAATGATGCATCTATGGATGAATGCGATGCACCTGTGTCGAGTAAAGCTCTAGCTCTTATGCCTCTGATCGAGATAATACCTGCCACGATATCGTCGGAGGACAGGAATCAGCTCCTCCTCCACCTGAGTGGCAAAAACCCGCCCACTCGGTGCCATCGATGCCTCCGGCTGACGCGATAAAGATGAGCGTCCAGCCGACATAGCTGGCGATAACCCCGCCTGCTGTCTCGGGGTATAAGGAACTTATGCCAAGTCGGTGCAGATGAACCCCAGCTAGGGCACTCTCGTTACATATGCCCAGGTTGGCCACACTTGAAGCATTTTTCCTCCCGCTGCGGGCATGTCGGCGGTTGATGGTTACCGCCGCAAATAACACAACGGGATGGCCTCCAACTCCTCGACTGCTGTCGGGGATACCGATGGGGTTTCTTAGCATTTGGCCGGCTCCCGGTGCCTCCCGCCGCCCGCTTCTTGCTCTTCTCCTTCGCCTCGGCTACGGACTCGCGCTCCTCGCGTTCGTGGGCATAGCCATGCTCCGCCCACAACGCCTGATCAAAGACCTCCGCAAAGGTCGTGAGCTTAAGGATTTGCACAGCCCTATGAATCCCCGGCCGCAATCCTCGTAGGAACCAGTCTGCTCGGTCCCGGTCATCCCTAACAACATCCGGGATGCAGTCAATGAGGTGGGAGAACTCCTGCTCGTAGTCTGCCACTGAGCGATCTCCTTGCCTCAACTTGCGGAATCTCTCCTGCAACTTTTGCTTCACCGTATCGGGAAAGTAGTTGGCGAACACCGCCTGCTTGAACTCCTCCCACATCAGAGGCAGAAGATCGGGAGATCGATCCCGCCTAATACGCTTCCACCACATCTTCGCCGCCTTCTCCAGGCAATGTGTGGCGAGGGGTACTTTGTCCTTCTCCAAGGTATATAGGTCCTCGAAGAGTATCTCCATGGAGTCGACCCATGACTCCACTACCTCCGATTCCACCTTTCCCCCTTCGAAGATGGTGGGTTGAACTTCTTGAATTAGGTGAGAGCCGCCAACGCGCTCTCTCCCTCCGCCCCTTCCGCCGCACTATCGGGATTTGAGGTTTCCGACCCGGCCGGTATCGCCGTCACTGGAATGGCCGTGACTGGCTCCGCCGCCGGCACTCCCTCGGCCATGGCCGGTACCACCGCAGGGGCGCAGGACGCTCGGCCTCAGCACGAGCCGCCGCCTCCGCCTGCTGTCGCTCCAAGGCTTCCTAGAGCCTCTGAATCTGCTCCTCTTGGCGCTGAACGGACTCCGCTTGTTGCCGCACTACGCTAATAAGCGTGGCCATCTGCTCCCGAAGCTCCCCGTCGCCACCTGCTCCGGGTTGCACGGGAGCCGCACTTGGCTCCTCGGCCATAGACCTCGTCCGTGGGCGACCACGAGGCGGCATTGCTTCCTGAAAAGAAGCAACTCACGTTAGTCACTTAGACAACTTACTCGATTACACCAAATCCGGCGAAAGCATATAAGTGTATTCATTTTCATTCCAAAGCGTCATGTCGTCGGCCGCCGATCACAACACAAAGAATAGAAAACAAATAACAACTTAAGTTTAGTCCCTAACCACATTAGAGACATAATTACATCAACCCAATCCATGCCTTCGCTATAACTTGTTCAACGTCACTCACGTTTTCTAGATCCTTAAGGTTTTCCATTCCTAAGGGTCTCTAGATCCATCCTATGCTTTCACTTTTGGCTCTTTTACGTTCTGATACCATCTTATCTATCACGCTCCGAGCCCGATCCTTTTGGCCGGTTCGAGCTAATCGAACAGACGTCGAACGGACAGAGCCTCCCCTGTCCGCCCAAGGCTCCACAACATGTATCAATAGAGTAAAAATTGCATAAGCGGAAGTATACACAATGGCTTGCACGAGAGCAAACAATAGCCAATAGTGAAAGTAATAAACTACACTCAGGAAATCAATTACAATTTTGCATCATTTCTTCTCTTTTACATCGCATGATCTCAAATATAAATTCTTGCATTTAAACATAAACTCTTTTTACATCATTCATTTAACATGTTCATAATAGTATAATCATCAAGATACAAAAGATGATGTATAAGTAGAGGGTATGCGACTACAAAATGATAACCACTCGGGAGGTCTCTAACTAGGGCGCGATGCCCTTACGCGATCGTCAGCCGGCTCGCTCGGTTCCGGCTCTATGGAAATAAGGGTGTGAGAATTACAACAAAGTTTTCAGTGGGTTCGGCAACCAACCACGCCAACTATCCCACTAGGTCTAATAAGGCATAATAGAATAGAGGAAAGAAAGTAACCAACTAACAAATGCAACTAATATGCGTGAACAATATAAAATGCGATGCTCGATATAATGCTCATGATGAATGCAGGATCATAATTTCTTTACCCAATCTCTTGGCTAACCCGGAGGTTTCGCCCTTAACAAACTCACCAATCCAAAATCCTAATAACCGGGGAGATACCCGCTACAACCTGATAGGACCGTCCTCTGGGAAAATACCCGCTACAACCAAGTGATGTCAACTCCGGAGTATATCGCCCGAGGGGGAGCTACCACCCTCGAGCAAGGACTAAAGGTGAGTACGATCAACCCTACATTGAGGATTCCAAGTTCAATCCATTCCTTAACTTTAAGGAAGACCATGCCCAAATGACCCTTAACTCTAAGGTTAAAATGTCATAATGTCTCAATCATTCTTTTCTTTGCATTCTTTACTATTACTAGTGTCATATACACTACTAAGTTCTTATACTCATGTCACGCTTGTTTTCTAAGTGCTATGTTCTTGTTCTCATGCCAAATGTCACACTTATTTTCTAAGTATTCTAGACTCATCAATGCCACTCGTTAGATCTATGTCATGGTGTCACTTTTGTTTACTAACCCTTCTAGGTTCTTGTCACATTCATGCATACATAGAGATTATCATTCTCACATTCTTACAAGTATTTAACATGCATTTGAATTTACACCATACTATAAAAAGTTCACAATTTAACCCTATTATGCAAAATGCTAAAATATGTACGTATGCTCAAAACATGACACTTAGATATAAAGGGATTTCCGAGGTCCTTAGAATGCACCACCCACCTAGTGAGGTATAAGAAAGCGATCTCGATAATCTCCAAGTTCTATCGAACACCGAATTCGCATCCTATAACCAAGAAAGTGCCCAAATTAGGCCCTTCACACATGAACCATACTTAGACATTTTCGTTTCGACAAATGGGCTTGTCCAACGCGTCGGGAATACCCCTAATTAGGTTTCTACGGGGTCAATGGCCCCCGAAAAATCCTAGGGCAAAAGCCCCAAATTTGGTGCCCTAGCCAAATCCATTGCTAAACTCTAGGTTTTGATATCTAAAACAAGCAAAAGAGAGCTTGTCTAACCTCTGGAAGCTCATTTAGAACCATCCCAACCATCTCTAGGGCTTAGAATGCAAACCCTAGAAATCCTCCATTAGAGCACCATGAAGAAACTAGGGTTTCATGGTGTTCATGGCTCTAACATGCTTCTAAAACCTCTAAGAAGCTCAAAACTCCAAAACTTAGGATTTAAATCCTAACCCTAGAAGATATCTTGCAAAAACTTACCTCTAGTCTCAAGCTCTACCAAGGCCTTCTTGTAGGAGAGCTTTTAGTTCTTCAAATCCTCCCGAAATTCCTTCTCCAAGCTCCTTCTCCTTCTTCTCCTTGCTATGGGGCAACCTTCTAGAGATAGAAAGAAGAAGAAATGAGAGAGAGAGGTGTGTGTGTGTTTGCTGTGAAGAGGGGAGAGGATTGGTATATTTTACATATTGCTACAATAGCAACTAGGCCCCTCAACTTTCTATTCTGCAGCAGACCAACCCTTGCTGCCAGAGCCACGGCGTACCGGTACACGGGCTCCCATACCGGTACGAGGCTGCGCAGATGCCAACCTGAGAGCAGACTCCTCTCGGGTGCGTAGGGTTTGTACCGGTACACGGGATCCCGTACCGGTACACCACTGAGACTGCCCAGACCCGAGAGCAGCCTGTGCTCGGGTCGCTTGCTGTACCAGTACAACCACCATGGTGTACCGGTACACAATGCTCCAGAGTGCTGTTTTGGTTTCGACTTCACTCTACTTCGCGTCGTTCGATGCCAAAACCATTTCAACACTTCTTAAACTCATTTTTGCCCTTCCAACCTTGTTGGAATGCAAAATGGAACTTGTTCAACCATTTGTCTCGGCGCTTTAACCAATTTGGTTAATGTTCGATAATCGCTATTGAGGTTTCGATACGTTGCAGTCAAGGATCGGTGGAAATCAATTTTACTTCGGGAAAGAAACTAACGTTAATCAATGTGCTTCATGTTTCGGATGTAAGAAAAACCTTGTGTCGGCAAGTCTTTTATGTAAGAAAGGATTCAAAGTAATTCTAGAGTCTAATAAATTGGTTTTGCTAAAGGGAGACTTGTACGTGGGAAAGGGTTATTGTACCAATGGGATGTTCAAGCTTAGTGTGGAAATGAATAAATTGAATTCTTGTGCTTATATTGTTGATTCTTGCTCTTTATGGCATGCTCGTTTGGCTCATTTAAATTTTAAATCCCTTCGATATAGGTATAAGAATAACTATATTAATCTTAGAGACAATGAATTTAATAAAAATTGTGAAATATGTGTTGAAGCAAAAATCACAAAGAAATCATTTCCTAAAAATGAAAGAAATACACAACTTTTAGAACTAATTCACTCGGACATTTGTGAATTGAATGGCATTCTTACAAGGGGCGGAAAACGTTATTTTGTCACCTTTATAGATGATTTCTCTAAGTTTACATATGTATATCTTATGAGAAATAAAAACGATATAAAGTCGAAGTTGAGAATTTGCGTGAAAAGAAAATTAAAAAACTTCGTACTGATAGAGGTGGCGAGTATTTCTCCGCCCAGTTTGATGCTTTTTGTGAAGAAAATGGTATCGTGCATCAAAGGACCGCACCATACACTCCGCAACAAAATGGGTTAGCGGAAAGGAAAAATCGTACCTTAGTGGATATGATAAATTCTATGTTGTTAAATACGAAACTCCCAAACAACCTTTGGGGTGAGGCGTTATTGACGGCTTGTTATATTCATAATCGAATACCGTCAAGAAATTTTAAAGTTGCTCCATATGAGTTATGGTTAGGAAGAAAGCCGACTTTGGAATATTTTAAAATGTGGGGGTGCTTGGCCTACTATAGAATTCCTAATCAAAGGAGAACAAAATTAGGACCAAGAGCCATCAAAGGGATGTTCATAGGTTATGCCCAAAATTCAAAAGCTTACCGTATTTTAGACTTAGAGTCTAATACGATACTTGAAACATGAGATGTCGTATTCATTGAGAATAAGTTTCTCAATGATTCGATTGAAAATGATAGTCAAGAAGTTAAAACTTCGAACTCTAGTGTTCAAAAGAGAAAACGTTTTCATGATGAAGAAATTACGGAACCAAGAAGAAGTGAACGAGTGAGAAAAGAAAAGGACTTTGGTCCAGACTTTATATCATCTCAATCCTTGGCATTCCTTGTCGAAGGAAGTCGAGATTCCGTAACTAAAAAGATCCCCATTATGCTAAATGTGGAAAATGATCCACAATCATATTATGAGGCTATGTCTTCTAGAGATTCGGCATTTTGGAAAGAAGCAACCAATGATGAGATGGACTCAATATTGTCAAACAATACTTGGGTTTTAGTAGATCTACCTCAAGGATCGAAACCGATCGGTTGTAAGTGGGTATTTAAACGAAAGTTTAATCCTTCGGGTCCACATGTTTTTAAAGCAAGACTCGTGGCAAAGGGATTAAAACAAAAGAAAGGATTAGATTACTTCGATACCTATGCACCAGTTGCTAGAATGACATCCATAAGAGTTCTAATGGCTTTAGCGTCAATATATAAATTGCATGTACATCAAATGGACGTGAAGACGGCTTTTCTAAATGGTGAACTCGATGAAGAGATCTATATGGATCAACCAGAAGGCTTCGTGCTACCTGGAAATGAAAGAAAAGTGTGCAAGTTAGTGAAATCGTTATACGGTTTAAAACAGGCACCCAAACAATGGCACGAAAAATTTGACTCCGTGATTTTGTCAAATAGATTCAAACATAATAATGCAGATAAGTGCATTTACTCCAAATTTACGAATAAGTATGGAGTCGTTGTTTGCCTATACGTGGATGATATGTTAATCTTTGGCACAAACTTAGAAGGTGTTTGTGAAACCGAAGAATATCTAGCCTCGAAATTCAAGATGAAAGATCTAAATGAGGTTGATACAATTTTAGGAATTAAGGTGTACAAACATGAGAATGGTTTTGCTCTTAGTCAATCTCACTATATTGAAAAGATATTGGAGAAGTTCAAACACTTGAACATTAAGGATTCCAATATTCCCTATGATCCGAATATCAAGTTAAGTGAGAATAATGGAAGGGCATTAGCACAATTAGAATATGCTAGTGCAATCGGAAGTCTTATGTATGCTATGCATTGCACTAGACCTGATATTGTGTTTGCAGTGTACAAATTAGCAAGGTTTACAAGTAAACCAAGTACCGAACATTTGAAAGCTATCGGTAAAGTTTTCGGTTATCTAAAGAAAACCATAAAATTTGGATTGTTCTATAGTGACTATCCTGTGGTACTAGAAGGGTATTCAGATGCTAGTTGGATAACGAGTTTAAGTGATAACAAATCTACTTCAGGATGGATTTTTACAATTCGAGATGGAGCCATTAGTTGGGCCTCTAAGAAACAAACTTGCATCTCACACTCTACAATGGAGGCCGAGTTTATAGCTTTGGCGGCCACCGGCAAGGAAACGGAATGGTTACGTGATCTTTTATTAGATATAAAGTTGTGGCCACAACCTATAACTGCCATTTCCCTTTTTTGTGATAGTGAATCTACCATGTCTCGCGCGTATAATAAGGTATACAATGGAAAGTCTAGACATATAAGTTTGAGACATGAGTATGTAAGGCAATTGATTAGGGACGGAGTGATGACCGTTACCTATGTTAAATCGTGTGATAATCTGGCGGATCCTTTAACGAAAGGCTTATCTAAAAATATGGTATGGAGTATTGCCGCTAAGATGGGTCTAAAATCTATTCATCATTCGAGTCATTGATAATAGTAACCCTACCTCACCCTAATCAAAAGTTAGTGTTGAGGTTTAAAGGGTAATAACAAATTATCGAATGACAGTGTGTACTAAATATATATAGTACTTATTTTTGAAGAGGATGAGTTTCCACTCTTAATGGATGGACATTAGTTGTCATGAAATCTACCTATACGGATATGAAGTGGTGCCGCTTCAAACGAGAGTTTCTTAAGGTTTTCTCTCGTACATGTTCGTAAAAAATAAAGGGATGAGCACATGGCCATAACGGTGCTAACAAAAGAATGCTCTAACTCAAACAAGTAAACGACTTTGTGTGCGGTTTCTCCGATTCCGATTTTATGAGTAATGGTTTAAGCATCTAGCCACCAATTACTTAATTAGAGTCTTGATAAACTGGCACTAAGGGAGAGTTTAAATCTAACGATACTACTCCTATATGCACTGTTGTAAATATTTTATAAATTTCTGGAATTGGCAATCTAGTGGGGGATTGTTGAGAAATTAGATTGCAAATTGTAATGATGTGTATTTGATAAATTACTTGGTGAAATTTATGTGTTGAACGAATGGATTCCTTTGTAGGGACAAGTATGTTCAAACGAATGGATTCCTTTGTAGGAACATGTCTGTTCAAACAGACATGACTTTTCGATTATGTCTGTTCAAACAAGACATGACTTACCTTTTGAAAGAAAACATATAAATAGAGGCTCTTTTGCCAAAATTCATATCACCAAAAGTTTCCAGATTTCAGAGTTAAGAGCGTGAGAGATTCCGAGTTTTGCTTCTTGAGTATCTCTAGCCTCGTTCTATCCCGAGAGCTCTTTGTCATAACCGAAGCAAACTTTGTGTGGGGGCAAATCTACTCTTTGGAAAGCGCGGAACCTGTGGCTCGAGGCTTTCCCCATGTACGAGTATTTGCTCGTGTTTATTTCTTGAAGTGTTCGTGGCTCGTGTTCGAGTTCGGTAATCGTCTCTTCTGCTTGTCATCCCCTACCGTCCCTTTCAAATTATAACTAAGAAAATACCAAAAAAAAAATCTATAAATTATACCTCTGTATAAAAATAACTTTATTTAATTAATATTTTCTTAACTTTCAATATTATAAAGTTAAATTATTCTAATATCTCTATTTAAAAATTTAATTAAACTTACTAATTTTTAAAGCTATTCTATAGATAAAATTTTTAACTAAAATGTTAAAATTGAAGAACTTATTTCAAATTGAAGAATAGGTGGTAGTATTTTTTACTTTGTTAAAATTGATTGAAGAAAGAAGACATTATTATATGCAACTGCTTTATATTAATACTCTATACACGCAACTTATATTAGATAATTAATATTTCAATATCAAAACTTAATTAAATATATCCAATCTACTCGAGTTTTGATTTGAATTGTCTATGGAAATCCATAATACAGCAGGTTAAAACTAGCCTAATAATTTAAATTATGTTTAATAAATTAATTTTAAAATCTCTATTAAAGAGTTTTAAGTATGTGATGTATGTACACATATACAATTGGTGGAGAGAACATTTTATAGGATATACTCATAATTCTAAGAAAGAGAAGAAATATTTTCTTACATATGATGCATACTAATACTCCATATATCACAAAGAATAAAAATTAATTGGTAGAGTATTTGATCATTAATATTGTAAAATTAAATATAATATAAATTATATAATATAAAATATTTTCATAACTAATTGTACTTTAGAAATTTATTTTTGATGCATATTTTAGAGTCAGTTTATAATGCAATGGGTGTGTCCAAAATATATATTATACATGCGGCAATCTTTCGTTGGTTTATATGCTAATGGATAACGTGGATCTCTTAGGGAGCTCAAAACTAATAGATTTTTTATGCAAATTGGCCTTTTATTAAATTATTATTATAATTTTTATATATTATAATTTAAATTTTTTGGATTAAATTTTTTAATTATATAAGATTATAATTATATTATTTTTATTTAGTTATTTATTATTTATACATAAATTATAGCTTCACATCTATTGATGCCAAAAAAAAAAAAAAATTAACATGCCGACCTAACCCACGTATGAGTCAAAGAAATAAGGACACGTGGTACACCAGGAGTCGGCAATAAGGCGCCTGAAGGTTGAGAGCTTTTAGGCGGGAATGATTGAGAAGTGAGGTATAACTTTCATGAGAAGTGGGCGTAACTTTCACGATCATGGTTACAGCCACTACCCCCCCACTACTTTCAACCAACCAATAATGTGGGTTGATATTACTATAAATAGTAATTTCGAAGCCTGCAATAGGGGTCTTTCTCCCCCTCGAACGAGAAGACCACCTTTATTTCCTCTGCAATTTTATCGCTTTTTTAGGAGTAGTCTAAATGTGATCTCTTTTTTTTTTCGCATTTACTGCTTTCCTAGGAGTAGTTTTAAGTTAGATTTCTTGAGTCTGTATGCCCCACGGGCATACCCAGTTGTAAACTATATTTGCAGAGTCTGTTTGCCCCATGGGCACACTCTGTTGTAAACTAGATTTTCAGAGTCTGTATGCCCTTCGGGCACACTCTGTTTTATTAATATATAAAGGCCTTCGGCTCTTTCAGCCGATCAATCATTGAGTATTCTATATATTTGGCTCACCAGCCGACCAATTACTGTGCATTTCATCTATTCGGCGCTTTCAGCCGAACCGAGTCTACAGTAAAGGTTTTCGAACTCGGCTAATCCGATCCCTCGTTAGCCGAATCGCTTAATCTAGTCGAAGGGCGCAAACTTCGAGGGTCACTATCCGACGCTGTTTCGCATACCTACACGCTCCCTAAGGAAGATCTTTGACCAAGTCAAAGATAAAGGATTCGGCGCCTAACAACATCATTCATTTTTTGCCAAACAAATATCAAAACTAAAGAAACTTCACTTCCATAGTTATAAAATAAACAACATGAAAAAAATAGTTTTCATTGAACTTCACTTCAATCCAAAATCCATCTCAATCGAAAGGCCAATTTGCATAAAAAATCCACTAGTTTTGCGCTTTTACAAAAGTGGGCCATCTTTTTCGATTTTGCAGATTCGGGTCGTATTTTTAATAAACTGACCAAAATACCCTTATACCTTTTTCTCTCTCCTTTTTTTTTTCTCGCGTTCTTTTTTTCTCGCCGAAGAAGGCTGCGAAGGCGAAGGCGAAGGCAAAAATAGCCCCCGTCGTCTTTGCACCTCATGCCCTCACTCTTACCTTCGTCGGCGCACCCCTTGCCCTACTCGCCTCCGACCCCGCTGAGGCAACACTGCGAGTCTCTTTTTTTTTTTTTCTCTTCGACCCTCCTCCGTCGGCTCCACGGCCCTTCGCGACGATAACAAGGACGGTAATGCGTCCTCTTCCTCTGCCTTCACCCTCCATCTCCACTGCAGCGATTTTGCACCCACCAAATCCACTTCTGGAAACTCGCGTTCCGACCACCGCTATCGACGATAAAGAGAAAGCACTTCTCGGCCTCGAGAAGCTCGTCGGCGAGGGAGGGGGCACGTGGCCCACCCGCCTACCCCAGAGGGCGGCAACGAGCGCGGCCTCGACGGTGTCGGAGGCAAGGAGGGCGAGGAATGCACAGGAGCATCTTTGGATTAGCACTTTTGTTTGTTTAAAACAAAAAAAAAACTAAAAGGCCAAAAACTAAAGAACAATAAAGAAAACCAGAGAAGAAGGTAGGAGAAGATGAATTTGCACTGTTAAGATTAAATTGCACTGTTTTAAAAGAACATTGCACTACTATGGACGTAAGTTGCTCTTTTTTAAATATAAACTGCCATTTAAGATGAAAGTTACACTCTTTAAACAAAAGTTGCACTCTTTGAGAGATATTTAAATTGTTTCTACTTTTGTTGCATTCTTTAAGATGAGATGTTTACACAATTTCTTTTCTTGTTGCACTATTTTTTCTTTTGTTGCACTATTTCTTCTTTGATTTGTTGATGTGTAAACTGCATCCTTTAACAGGAGAAATAGTGTAACAAGATGTGAAATAGTGTAACAAGAGAAAAAATAACGTAAATATCTACTCTTAAAAAGTGCAATAAGAGGAGAAACAGTGTAAATATCTCTCAAAGAGTGCAACTTTCGTTTAAAAAGCATAACTTTCATCATAGAGGGTGCACTTTATATTTAAAAGAGTGCAACTTTCATTCAAAGAATGTAACTTTTATCTTAAAGTGTGCAGTTTATATTTAAAAGAGTGCAACTTACGTCCATAATAGTGCAACGTTCTTTTAAAACAATGCAATTTAATCTTAACATTGCAAATTCATCATCTTCTTCCTTCTTTTCTGATTTTTTTTATTGTTCTCTAGTTTTTGGCCTTTTATTTTATTTTTTGTTTTAAACAAACAAAAGTGCTAATCTAGAGATTCTCCCGTGCATTCCTCGCCCTCATTGCCTTCTACACCATCGAGGCTGCACTCGCCGCCGCCCTCTGGGGTGGTGGGTAGGCCGCGTGCCCCTTACCTCGCCGACGAGCTTCTCAGCCCCGAGAAGCATTTCCTCTTCCTTGCCAGCAGCGGGAGTGGGGACGGCGGGTTTGTTTGGCAGGTAGAAAATTCGTTGCAGTGAAAGTAGAGGGCAAAGGCGGAGGAAGAGGACGTGTTACCGTCCTCGTTATTATCGCAGAGGGCCGCAGCGGTGGTGGAGGAGGGTCAGAGAGGAAAAAAAAAAGAGGGTCGCAGCGCGACTTCGGCGGGGTCGGAGGCGAGTAGGCCAGGCGAGGGGTGCGTGGGCGAGGGTGATGGTGAGGGCGTGAGGTGCAGAGACGATGGGGGTCGTTTCCGCCTTCGCCTCCGTCGCCTTCTTCGGCGAGAAAAAAAAAAGAACGTGAGAAAAAAAAAGGGGAGAGAAAAAGGTATAAGGGTATTTTGGTCGGTTTACTAAAAATTCGATCCGAATCTGCAAATAAAAAAAGATGGCCGACTTTTACAAAACCGCAAAACTAATGAATTTTTTATGCAAATTGGCCCAATCAAAAATTTAGTTTTTACGAAACAAATAGAGGACTTTTTTTACAAATAACCCTCTAAAATTTTAAAATTTGTGAAATAAACCTCCCAAAATTATATTTGAAAAACTAACCCTCCCTCCGCCACGTAGGCGCCAGCCCGAATATTTCCTACAAAGGCGGTGAATGATTCACCGTCTTCCTAATATAACTAGTGAAGACGGTGAATGGTTCACCGCCTTCACTACCTTTAGTGCAACCCTACTGCCTCCCCGAAATTTTCTAAGTCCTAAGAGAAAAACGAGGTATGTGTCTTGAGAAAGCGCTGAATGGTTCACCGCTTTCTCAATACGGTGAACTGTTCACCGCATTATAAAAGCGGTGAACTGTTCACCGCGTTATGAAGGCGGTGAACTGTTCACCGCATTGAGAAAGCGATGAACAGTTCACCACCTTCAATAGCTATACCTAAACCTGACAACATAGCCTCAAGCCATCTTTCTTTCGCGCGCTTCCTCTCTCTCTTTCTCCCCCCCTCTCTCTGCCCCTCCCTCTCCCGAAGCACTCGCCATTTACCGCTGACCCTGCCGTCGTCGCCCCTTGTCAGTAGCCGGTAGCCGGTCGCTGTTGCCCCCGCCGCCATCCTTGCTAGTTCATTATAGAGCCCACATTGATTTCTCTTTCTCTCTCTTTCCTCTCACTGATGTTGGTTATCATTGTTGACATACGCCGACCTCGCCCTCGCTAACGTGCAGGTAACTCTCGAACTCTTCTTCTACTTTCTTTGGCATTGTTGGCATTATTGCCATTGTTAGCATTATTGAAATTGTTGCTAAAAATATAAAATCTAGGGTTAAATATTGGGACCTATATGAAAAATAGCTTCAAATCCATTTTTTTTGGAGCGAACAACTTGATACTACCTTATTACTTATTTTAATTCATTGCATAGCTTCAATGACGAGGAACTTGATTTTATTAACCATTTGGAGCACTTTCCTGCAAATAACAATTGGATAAATCAGTATGTTGTGGGTTGGACTGAGTTCGATGTTATACCAACCAATACTGATCTACCTAGCATTGATGGGATTTGGCTTCGTCGAATCTTTTATGATAAGGCATCTTTAGTGGACGCTCTAGATCGATGGCACATTGCTCTTAATGTTCAGATGAAAGTGTTGAAATCTACGAATACGACTTATATAATAAAATGCACGGTTGAGGGATATCCTTAGAGATTACACGCTTCGGTTTCTAAAGATGCAACATATTTTAGAGTTAAGGCATATTTAGGTTAACACACTTGTGTTATTCCAACACTAAATGCGTCGCATCGTAATTGTACTTCAAGTCTCGTATGTCAAGAAATTCTTTCGTTAATGAAAGCCAGACTTAATATGACGCCAAAAGAAATACAGAAAACGATACGATCAACTTTGCATGTTGACATAAACTATTGGAAAGCATGGCTAGTAAGGAACAAAGCATTATAGATTATTTATAGGAGCTGGGAGCAGTCATAGACAGACTTGTCGCGGTATCGTACTATGGTGCAGAGAAGTAATCCTGGTACTTTATGGCGCCTTGATCTTAGATGACCATCAGACGAAACATGTTAGTTTGATTGTATTTTTTTGGTCATTTGGTGCTTTTATTTGTGGATTCACACACTATCGGCCGGTAGTGAGCATTGATGGCACTCACTTGTATGGCAAATACGAAGGCCATGCATTGATAGCAACGATTGTAGATGCAAATGATAGCATTTTTTTTAGCATTTGCAATTTACGAAGGGAAAATTGGTGAAAGTTGCGATTGGTTTTTACAGAACTTGCAATCGACAAATTTGGTTTATATCTGATCAATTTAGTGGCTTAAAAGAAATAGTGTCTAAGATATATCCTATGCGACAGGAGCATGCACACCGGTGGTGTCTTAGACACATGAAAGCAAATATGAATAAGCGTTTTAAAAATAATTAGTTATTGGACAAATTTTATGCAATTGATAGTGCTCCAACATCGGTAGAATATTATAAGCTTAAAGAAGAGTTACTTGTATTGGATTAGGATGTTTGGAAGTGGGTGGATAATCTCGAAAAATACAAAGAGTATTGGGTGTGGGCATTTGATAGAGGACGACGCTTCAGGTTGATGACCACGAATATGTAAGAAAGTTTAAATATGGTACTTAAGGGAATTCGTACTCTGCCTATCACGGCTTTTGTCGCGGGAACATTTTACAAACTTAATAGTTATTTCTTATAGCGTTGTGAAGATGGTGAAAATATGACGGACATGTTAGATCCTAAAATTACAATGAATATGGAGACGGCGCGGAGAGACATTGTCCATCGATTTTTGCTTGTTGAATTTAAGGTCAATACTAGAGATTTTAAATACCCTTTTCTATGAATGGACCAGATGCAGATTGTGAATGCGGCGAATTTTAGCGAACCGGAATACCTTACTCGTATTTTTTAGCAGTTTGCAGTACTTTACAGAGAAAAATGGACTTTTATAATTTTTGTTCATGTTGGCATACTATTGATTATTATCGCGAGACATATGCACCACATTTCCATCCTGTTCCAGATAGGCGACATTTGCCACGACGACAGGGCCCACCAATTATACCACCTCTCGTTAGAAAGAAAAAAGGTCGCCCACGATCAACACATATTCGTAATATAATGGACGAAACCGCAGGGTGATGAACAAAATATAGCATCTGTAAATAAGATGGCCATTATAGGAATACCTATCCACAAAATACAGAGGAACACAATAAAGACGTCGACGTAGGACTTATTACCTAATATAATAGTAATTGCAAAACTTTCAATATTTAACTCGCTTTCTGCTAATATGTTACTAATTGCAAAACCTTTAAAATTACAGATGGCAGATCTAGATGACGTGGGACCGGTTGATTCGTCTGTCCTGACAAAGCAACATCTCCATAAGTCTGGATTTATGAGGAGTGAGGTGAGAGCCAAAAATTTTAAGTGAAAGTTATCATAGTATTAATAAATAGAAATGATGATCTAACTATTTTTTTTCACTGTAGGGATATCGTGCTGTTCATTTCATAGAGTATGGCCGCAAGTTAAACCAGTGGGATCTTGACCATCTAGCGGTGCTTGATCTTATACGATAGGCTGGATTCCATTATATTTCACGCCTTAGGTGCATGCAGTTGGATCATGCTTTATTAGGAGCTATAGTCGAGAGATGGAGACGGGAGACACAACCTTTTCACTTCTGCCACGATAAGATAACGATTACACTTTAGGATGTCGCGGTTATTTCTGGTCTTCATATGGATGGTGAGCCCATGACTGGTACAGCATTGCACTTGTGGTCAGATATTTGTCAAGCGCTTTTTGGAGCTGGGCCGGATGACATCATAGCTGGTCAGATTAGACTAGATTGGTTATATCAGTATTTCCACCATATACATTTGGATGCACCTGCAGGAGTAGTTGCAGCTATAGCACGCGCCTACATGTTATATTAAATTGAGTGCAGCCTGTTTTCCAACCCCACCGGATATAGAGTTCATCTGAAGTGGCTTCTACTTTTGGAGGATTTTGATGAGTGCGGCGGGTTAGCATGGGGTGCAGTAGCTTTGGCCTATCTTTATCGGATGTTGGGAGCAGCTTTATTAAAAGCAAATGCTGAATTTTGTTGCTTTGCAAAATTATTACAGGTATAATAAGTAATATTATAATTGTTATATTAAACTTCTCGTGTTTAATTTATTGTAATTTATTTATAGGTTTGGGTGTGGAACCATATTCATATTGGGCGACCTACTAGAGTTGGAGCTATGCCCGATATAGTAGATTGCCCATTGGGTTACCGATATGACATATATATTTGATACATACTGTGTTTTTCAAATAATTGCAACTAACACATACTTTTCAAATTTTAGGTGGACGAACGCTGGTGGATTACGATTTGGAGGTAATGTCATGTCACGCCTTGAGGCCGATTTTAAAAGCCTTTTTATAAAGAATATAATTTTTGAAATCAGAGTTGCGAAAAACGTGCCCTTTTTTTTTTAATTCAACCTGGCCAACGTGACGTACAGACACGCCACAAATACAAAGTTCCTCTTGCCACTCGGACAAAGTCTCCTTTGTATTTGCACGGCGTAGCAATAATAACATCAGGATAACGTGACGTATAGACCTGGCCAACGTGACGTAAAGACCCGCCACAAATATAAAGTTCCTCTGGCCACTCAGACAGAGTCTCCTTTGTATTTGCATGGCGTAGCAACAATAACATCAGGATCACAACAACAACCTACATTTACCAATCCACAAGCAATTCATGCGATGTATATCCATACAGCTAGCGATCCTTAGAGATGATGCATGCCTCTAAACACTTCTTATGCGCTGGATGATGCGATGCATAATACAACAGTCATCCTATTTAAAAGTGATCCCCATCCAGAAGCTTTATTTTTAAACTCTATTTAATCATCCGTAAAACTATTCAAAAATCTTTTTAAAATTGTTTCCTACTCGGAAACTCTATTTGAAAACCGACTACTTCGAGAAGTAGAAAACCATGATGCATAAATCCAATACCAAGATCTACAAATTTCTAATTGCATACATAATAATGAAACCTCAACGCAAACCTGTTCACAAATACTCGAACAATAGTACTGATCATCTAATTGAACCATTTAATTATTTAAATTGCTAAAAGCGAAAATAAAAGTAACCCGGGTGACAGTCGCTACTGCTGGCTAGCTAGAACGTCCTTTTGTCGTGCCCAAAAGCCAACTCTTTGCCGAACCACCTGAGAAAATAGAGGGGGGGGGTGAGAAACCACAATCAAGGTTTTCCAGAGGGTACGACAGAGCTATTAAAGCAAGTCGTAATCACCGAAAAATAAAGGAGGTAGAACAACAGATATATATATGGATATGAAGAACAACTACAGTAGCTATAACAACAGATATAATAGAGTGCGAGAAATAAAAACTGCTATTGTAAGGAGTACAATACTGAGCATGCCTCAAGATAATCAAACCAAAACTATACCCAATTTGGTGCCTGCTATATTAGTCCGCAGACCTCAAGCGTTGCCTATCACAATGCCTGCATCAACCTGATTCATGCGTCCACTAGACGACCCATCAGGATAAGTACATCCCTGGTTGGTGGCCAAACCGACCTAGTGTTAATGAATACACCCAAGTGATGTGACTAGATCATGTTGATGTGCTCAATGCAAAAACTGGCAGGAAGTCGGTGCCTTGGCTGAAGCCAGATACAGGGGTGTGCAACGCTGAACCACGATCAACTAGATCAAAATACACGACAAAGAAATTGATGTGCTGTCTGGACCCAAGGTCCACAGATATACAAAATGTGCAAACCTACTATACATGTCTATCAACAACTATCATTATGCAATCAACAGGATATAGATGAACGAACGATAAACAAAACAACCGACATGTAGAGACCACAATGCTAATATAGAAGAACAAAGGAAGGTGAAACGATCCCACCGACTGCTAGCTTGAAGTACCCAACTGTCATTATCGCGTCGGAAATCTGGGTGTGCAACAAGTCAACCGAATCTACAAAGATCCATCAGGTCAGTAACCAACCCACCAATCTAAAATACCCAACTCACAAACCCCACACAATTTTCCAAAATTGGTTTCCTAAAATCGATCACCATAACTCGCCGAAAGTCCCGAAAATCACTCCGGGACGCCGTCGGGACCCACAAAGTGTCCCGGAACTCATCGACTCGTGCCACGAGTCACCCGCTACCACAAAACACATCAATTTGGACGTCTTGGCAGCAAACACAAGATTACACAACTAAACAATTATCGCCGAAAAATTGTTCAGATCCGGGTTCCCAAAAGTGTCAATTTCGATACCGGAACCCACCGTCGCTCACCAGTCATATTCGAACTCACGATATGACAATGGTGACTAGCCGACAAGGATTAGTGACACAACTCAGAGCAATCAAACACCGTCGGATGGAATCCGAACTGAAACCGCGTTCCGCTGGCGAATTTCGCCGAAAAACGCACCGAAATCGACATTCAACTTTCGTGAAGGCTATCGGACCTTGGACGATCAGTCCGGAGGTCACTGCATACACATACGTACTGCCCACAGTGGCCACAAAATGCCAAAATGCATAAAAGTCCATATATTTACATAAAATCCTATCATTTTATGTAAATAAGGTGATTTTGTGGCTCGTTAACACAAACCGAGGGCTTCCGAGGTCCGCCGAGACACGTACTGACAGGCCTTGACGTGACGGTGGCTGTGCTCATGATCAGGAGCACAACGGTTCACTGTGGGAGGCGCGGGAGCGACCCAAACATTCAGCAAACAGTGCGCACTCGGGGAAAAATTGCGCCGAAAAAGCAACTTCGGTATCCGCGAATCCAAAGTGAGGTGATCTGTAATATACCGAGAATTCAGAAAATAAATATCAAACTTTAGTCAAATTGACCAAAGTGCGAGGCTGGTACCCTTCGGAAAGTCCGAAGATGTTAAAATGAGTAAAAGTGCATTGTGGGAGATTTTCGAAAGCTAAAGAATTAAAAATCTGTAAACTGCAGTTTTTGGGCTCTTGGGGACCGGTCCCTGGTGGGAGAGACCGGTTCCTGAACGCATGAGAAATGAGAAAGCTGAAAAATCAGCTAAGTCCCAGAAAACCAGCTCTCGGGAATCGGTCCCTGTGGGGAGAGACCGGTTGCATTGCGTGGGGGCCCTGGCTGCCCGCGGGGAGAGCTCTCTGGGAGCGGTCCCAGGTCGGGGAGACCGGTCCCCGAACACGAAAACTGCCCAGTTCAGGCAGTTTAATAAAGTGAAACCTGAGGGGTTTATTTGCAAAAATGCAATTTATGGGTTATGTTATGAGGGGTTATGGGATATTTCCCTCATCCTCACACCCTCTCACTCTCTTCTCTCTCTTTCTCTCTCTAAACATAAGGAGGAGAAGACAAAGAAGAAAAGAAAGAAAAGAAGGAAGAAAGGAAAGAAAGGGAAAAGAAGAAGAAGGAAAAGGAGTAGAAGGTGAAGAAAAAGCTAAGGAGTAGAGCTACTTCCTCTTATTCCCCTTTGGAGCAACAAAGGAGAGCTTACAAGGTAAGCTTTCATCTCCTCTCATGGTAGAACTTAAGCTAGGGTTTCGATTTCCCTAAGGATGGTTTTCATGAGATCCCTAGAGTATTTGGAGCTATCTTTTGCTTCTTGTTGAAATCAAATCCTAGGTTTGATATATGCTATGGAGCTAGGGCACCCAAATTTGGGGATTTTGCTCGGGTGGATTTCAAAGTGAAATTAACCCTCTAAAAATCTAATTGGGGGTATTTTCGAAGCGCTGGTGCGCTCGGATTGATGTTACGAAAAGCCCATGTAAAGTTATGAGCAAAAAGACCTAATTTGGCTTCGTTTTGCCGCAGGTGACGAACTAGAAGCCTAAAAATCCCAAGAAAATCACCGTAGCACCTAAGTAAGCCTACAAGGTGGGTGGTGCTCTCCTAACTTGTTGGAATTCTCTTTATGTCTAATGTGTCACTTCTTGAGCATACATATATAATTGTTGCATGCATGATTAGGGTAATGAGATGATAATAATATGGATGTTTGCATTTTGTGAGTTCAAGTGCATTATGATGTTGAGAACCAATAAGAAATGTGATAACCCTATATATGCATGTATGGTGATAAGAACTTAGTAAAGTTAAAGAACATGTGACATTTGACATGAGGACAATAAAATGTGAGAATGAAAGCTAGAGTTAACATAATGATTGACGTAAAGAACACTAGAGCCAGTGTGTGGCATCAAAGAGAATAAATGTGGTACAAAGAATGATAAAAGCTAGAGTTAGCAAATATGTGACATAAAGAACAATGGCTAGAGTTAGCATCAAAGTATGGCATCAAAGAACATTAGAGTTAATGTATGACATGAATGATAGTAAAGAATGTAAAGAACACTAGAGTTAGTGTATTGATATGGTCAAAAATAAAGAATGCAAAGAATATGAGATTGACACAATGACATTCAACCTTAGAGCTAAGGGTCATTTGTGCATAATTCCTTAGAGTTAAGGAACAGATTGAACTGAATATCCTTAGAGTTAAGGATTGATCATACTCGCTATAAGTCCTTGCTCGAGGGTGGTCGCTCCCCCTCGGGCAATGTGCTCCGAAGTTTGCCATCACTGGGTTGAGTTACTCAGATGACAGTCCTAGCGGGAGGAAGCTGAGGGCCCGCGATCATGGATTTTGAATTGTGAGTTAATGAGGCGATACCACCGGGTTAGCCTTGAAATTGAACGAAAGAACAAAGAACAAAGAACAACGACCATGTGTAGTGTTCCTGAGCTTTGGATAGGATTAGCTTCAGTATTAGTGACTGGTCGACATCTCTGGAGAGTGTCGGACTGAGTCGGAGTCAATTCTGCGCGAATTGGATGCAGAATTGGACTCGGCGCACTCAAATAAGCAAAACTAGAGTTTTGCCAGATTCGCGCGCCCAAAACATGGTTTAGGTCGCCCAGAACTGAGTGTTAAATTTAACTGAAACTGGAGCCAATTCGGATCCTATGTTCCGGGCGTCCAGAAGTGGGTCCGGAAATTCTACATCGTGAATATCATTTGCTTCGACGTGTGGCAGGGTGGTAGGTGAGGTCCGCCGGAGCCGTTTACAGGAGCAACACACCCCGAGCGGAGAATCCGAGGAGGATGATTTGTGCAGCCTGGATGTTTCTGTGACGCCCCAACTTCCCAGGGGGTCACCCATCCTAGGACTACTCCCGTCCTAGCACGCTTAACTCTCTTAACCTCTTGGGTCTAGCACGCTTAACTCTCTTAACCTCTTGGGTCTAGCCACCACCCAAAATGCTTAAGCCGGGTTAAGAGTTTAGCCCTATTATATCTCATATATAGGACTATCTGGGGTCTCACAGTTTCGGTCGCCCAGAACATGGTTCTGGGCGCCCAGAAATGCCCATTTCAGCAGGGACACCGGATTGCAGCTGTTTCTCTTGGGGCTTATTTTATCCCTCCAGCACCCTATAAATACCTGGTATATGTCCCCTTTGAGCTCTTTTTACCTGTTCTTCACAGAGAACTTAGATTTTGCTCCTTAATCCCTCCAATCTTTCCAAATTGCATCAAGATCCACATCTCCAAGAGTTGCAAGGTGCTGATTCTGTAGTTTCCCCAGCGACGACCTTTAGTGTTTTGGCTCGTGTGCGACGTAGGGATATCGGATTTCGACGAAACTTGGTTTGCTGGATTCTAGACTTTCAAAGAAATCCACGAAGCCCTGACTTGAAGAATTTGGTGAAGGTTAGCTCAGTCGAACTCAGGTTTTCCTTTGCTGCTGTTGCTATGGACAGAATTGCAAGTTTTTGAGTTTTCTTGGGGTGAACTTTGGAAGCAACGGCTTTGTGGAGTTGAGTCACATTCACCATCACCCAGCACTGGAATTGGGACCATCTTCACCTGATTTGGAGATTGTTAGATGAGTTTTGACATTGGAATTGGATAAATCCTAAGCTTAAGTGCTGAAATTGACGAATTGTAATGGATTTTGGGTGAATTGTAATGTCCAGGTTTTGAGGGGATTGTTGCTGCTTTGGAGGTGTTTCAAGCTGTGCTACTTGTGATCCGAGACCGTGTTGCTGCCAGAGGAATCGCATTTGAGGTTGGTTTGCATCGGATTACTCCTAAGTAATGAGTAGATGTATAGTCGACATGTATGTTTTGTTGTTCGGTCTACAATGTGATTAGATTAAATTCAGTGATAAGCTGTGGCTGTAACCTGAATTTAAGTATGCTAAATAAGCGACATTTACACATGTTGGACTTGAAAAATTGACTTACGAGAAAACCTGCGTTTTGACCGGTCATATACTTAAACTACCAGATTTAGCTCTAGGAGCCGTGGTTTGACTGTATCGTTGCAATATCAGTGCGATGGATACCTGGGGTAGGTTAGAAGGCATTTACACTCGTGCTGGGGTGCCGAGCTTATTTTTCAGCAGAGTCTAGGCTGTTTCGAGTCGTTGGGTGCCGTCCGGGTTGGCGGTGGACCCAGATTCTTGTTTTGGTTCCAGATTGTGCCGAGGGCACGTGGGTTTAGTTTGTAGACCTGTTTTGACCTTGTTTACATGACTTTGGCTAGTTGGAGCCTGATTGAGCTCGACAGAGATACGCTGCATACTCGATTCGGTAGCTCACACGAGTGCCACTCCGGAGACGGGCGCTGTGCTTTCGCGTTGGTGTTGCTCATGCCGGTTGGAGTTGCTCTCCACGGACTAGTAGTGTGGAGGTAGCTGGATAGTCACAATTAGGCAGGGATGGGTGTGTTCACAGTCCCAGGGACGCGTATGCTTACAGTCCCGATTGGATTGAGTCAGATTTGACATCTCCTATAGTTGGTTAGTATAGAGCATGATAGTGTAGTGATCTATAGCGGTAGATTTCATTCCTGCATTTACTACTATCTTTGCTCCCTTCTGTAGACTTAGTGGGTGGACCGATGTTGTTGAGGGCGGCACCCACTAAGGACTACCTGTTTTCACAGTAGTTCTCACGCCCTGTTATTACCCCCTGTTTTTGCAGAGCCACCGTCGTCGGCTGCTGCTGTCGCAGATCAGGATCGAGGCAAGGGCGTCATGAGTTAGAGCCCTACCAGACGTGCCGAGCTAGAGGTACCCCTACTGCAGGTAGATGTTTTGTTTTGAGTTCATATACAAAGTATACTTAACTCGCCAGTGCGAGTAGCTCTGTAGTTTTGGTATTGGACTATGTATATGGAACTCCGTTTGTTTAGCTTCTGTTTACTCTAGCAGCTCTATACTACTGTTTGTAGTATTGTATGGTTTACAGGTACAGCTGTCGCTTCGTATACAGGAAAAATTTCTTTGTATACGGCGGGTTTGTCATTGTGTGGCTAGGTCAAACCCACCGAACCGTCGCGTAGTCCCTCGTTTCGCCGAACGGAGTTGTCCACGAGTCTCACAATACCCTAAAAGTAATCAGCGAAGAGATACGAGAGCATTATGACCAACCAAGAGATCAAACATTAACCTA